>NC_057795.1:351166098-351405988 GCF_018294505.1 Triticum aestivum | reverse complement strand
GTTTTGCAGTACGCCACACCCCTCCCGATGAACATGACCCCCGTTTCGACCGTAGGAGGTCCATTTCGTCCGTTTTGCGGTACGCCACACCCTTCCCGATCAACAGGACCCCCGTTTCGACCGTAGGAGGTCCGTTTCCTACGTTTTGCGGTACGCCACACCCCTCCCGATCAACAGGACCCCGTTCCGAACGTAGGAGGTCCGTTTCCTCCGTTGTGCGGTATGCCAGGCCTCGTTTCCATCGCCTGTTCCGTCCAAGCCCTCCTGATGAACACGACCACACATTCCGTTCCGACCCAGCCGGTTGGCTCCCATGAACACGATGACGACGCTGTTTCTACGTTCCGACCCAGCCATGTACGTATGCGCGAGTAGGCGTTCGAGACCCTGCCCGTATGTACGTACGTGGCTGTATTTTCTTTCTTGCACCCTCGCCGATGTACGTATGTGTACATGCTACGTGCACACCTCTACTACGACACGTGCGCGCCTCTACATTGACCAGTATGTATGTACACGTTCGTGACCAGAATGACAATGCTACGTACGCTTCGACCAGGTGAGTCCCGACTGTCAGGCACTTCCTTGCCTGCGAAGATGTAGCTGGTGGGTCCCAGCAGTTAGGGGGGAGAATCGTTTTTTTTGCCCGGACGCACTTCCTTGCGTGCGAAGATTTAGCTGGTGGGTCCCAGCAGTCAGGGGGGCGAATCGTTTTTTTTTTGCCCGGACGCACTTCCTTGCGTGCGAAGATGTAGCTGGTGGGTCCCAGCAGTCAGGGGGCGAATCATTTTTTTTGGACGCACTTCCTTACATGCGAAGATGTAGCTGGTGGGTCCCAGCAGACAAGGGGGAACATTTTTTTCGCGAAATACGGTGGTCCGTCCGGTGGGTCCCCGCTGTCAGGTGGAGGAATAATTATTTTGCGCGTAATAAGGAGGCACTTCCTTGCTGCGGCCGTGGACCCAGCTGTCAGCCTCTCCACATACACTCCACGTCCGATGGAAGCCATTCCTTGACCACGTTGACCACGCCGCGCCGAGAGCACCAGGGCGGTGGACGACGGCGAGGCCTAGGAAGGGGATGACGCGGAGCCGAGGAAGACGCGGTAGTGGATGCCCACGCGTAGAGGAGTATGAGGGTTCACTCGTTCGGCTGCATTGTGAGGCTGCCATCGCCGCCGAATAACAGGGGGTGTGGGTGCGTAGAGGGATGGCCTGGCCAGCGGTGGGAGTAGTAGGGGGCGGTGAGGCCTCCGCGGCATCACAGTCGGCCACGGGCGGCAGGAGCAGGCGGCACGACCGGCGCTGCTTTGGGCGGCTGGAGCAAGAAGACCAGAGGTTGAAGAAGAACTACGGCCGTTGGATGGACATTGTACAGTCACTGGAGCTAGAATCGTTCATATATTGACTAAAGTTGACAAAGGCCTCCATCCCAGTCAACTTAGTAGGCCCACAAGTCAGCCTCCCACCATGGTTGGTCCCAGCTAGCAGGGGGTATTCATTTTTTTTTTGTGCGTAATAAGGAGGCACTTCCGGTGGGTCCGAGCTGACAGCGGGGGGCCCGTCCTGTGGGTCCCAGCAGTCAGGGGGAAACATTTTTTTCGCGAAATACTGGTGGCCCGTTCGGTGGGTACCTGCTGTCAGGTGGAGGAATAATTATTTTCCGCGTAATAAGGAGGCACTTCCTTGCAGCTGCCGTGGACCCAGCTGTCAGCCTCTCCATGTATAGTACTCTTCTGATGGAAGTCGGTCATTGACCACATTGACCACCCCGCACTGAGAGCACCATGGCGGTGGACGACAGAGAGGCCTAGGAAGGGGACAACGCGGAGCCAGGGAAGACGCGACAGTGGAAGCCCGTGCGGAGAGGAGTACGAGGGTTCACCGGTTCGGCTGCGGTGTGAGGCTGCCGTCGCCGCAGAATAACAGGGGGTGTGGGTGAGTAGAGGGATGCCCTGGCCAGCGGTGGGAGTAGTAGGGGGCGCTGAGGCCTGCGCGGCAGCACAGCCGGCCACGGGAGGCGGGAGGCGGTCCCGCCGGCGCTGCTTTGGCGGCTGGAGCAAGAAGATCAGAGATTGAAGAAACACGACAGCCGTTGGATTGACATCCAACGGTTATGTCTGCTAGAATCGTTTGTTGACGTAGTATATAATAACTAAAAAAATCTTGCATACGCGTCAACTAAATAGGCCCACAAGTCAGATCACTCCCTCTTTTTTTTTAATAATTTATATATAGCTCATGGCAACTTCTTATGCAATTTATTGCAGTCGTTTTTTTGGTTGGCCAGGGCCAATTTCGCATATTTCTGTGGGTTCCAAACTATTTTTAATACCGAAATGTTGAGCCAGATTTAAAGTACTTTGAAGATATATTTAAATTAGGTTAATGCCCAGTGAAATAGGAATCTGAAAATGTGAAAAAAATCAGAAATTATAAAGTAATTGCCAATTTGTCATTTGTTTTTATATTTACAACCCATTTCATATTACTTTCAAGATTTGCAGGCGTCTTGAAAGAGTTGCAGCCCATCAGGGCGTAGAAAAATAAGTAGGCCTGGATTGGGTATTCTTCAGAAAAAATAAACTGGGTTCATTTTCACAAAGAAAAAATAGCTGGGCTGGTCACATGGTGAACATAAAATATAAGCCTGGGCTAGACGGGCGACATCCCAGTTCAAACCCTGCTCCGTCTCAACAATACCAAACAAAAAAAATACTGCTCGAGTAGCTACATCCTAGGTGTCAGCCAATCTTGTGTTATTCTCTTGTCTATTGACTATATACGCTCACAATGTCGTGGGTCCCAGATGTCAGGAAAACACTAGGAGGAAGCATTTTATTTTCCATACGTTAACGTGGTGGGCCCCTATTGTCATCCTCTCCACGTACTTCTGCCGATTCCTATTGTTTGTTGACCATGTTGACAGTGCGAGAGGGCGACGCCGCGGCGAGCGCACCAAAGCGCGCGGAGGACGTCGGCGTTAATGATTTAGGAGACGGTGGGGCGGTGATGCGTGCGCTGAGGCGCAGCTAGCCGTGGGAGGCGGAAGCAGGCGGCCCCGCTGGCGCTGGTTTGGTTTTGGCGGCTGGAGGAAGACATGACTGAAGAAACACGACAGACTGTAAAAGCAGCAGGAGTACTGAACAACCTCAACTGAAACCAGCAGGGGCACTTAACAACCAAAGCTGAAAGCAGTATGAGTACTTATACAGGTTCAACCGCACAAAGCACGCCTCGAACAGTGCTACTTTGCCTACAGTTAACCAAGGGTGAGGCCGCCAAGCCCCAGGACAAGGCCCAGGCGCCACCCCACGCATCCACAACCTTCTGAAAGCGGCTTCATCTCGCAAAGTGGTCAATAAACAAGATATTCGCTTTAGAGCCATGGAAAAGCATGAACATAATCTTCTGTCCTATTCTCCAAGATGGACGGGCCTTCATTATTTGAGACCACCGACGAATAAGTATCTTTTCACCTCCAAGGGGAATTGAGTAGGTCGACATAAACATCATGTTATGACCAAGCGCAAGTCTGACCCGACCATGGTCAGACATCTATATAGGAACAATAGAACTCGGCAGTTCTGTAAGTGCATCTAGTGCCACCCCTAGTTGGTTTTGGAGTATTGACGACAAAGTTGGTTGAGGGACTAATGCGTTTGTGAGAATTGCAGGATAACGCAGGTAGTATCCCTCATTTATTCGGTTTACCTACCGGAGATGACCCCTAAAAATGTATGAAGACATTGAAGACAATGGTGGTATGAGAAGATATTCATATTGAAGACTATGACATGAGAAGACATTGCATGAAGACTATGGAGCGCGAAGACTGTGTGGATTCGTTGCTTCCTTTTCTTCTTTGTTGAGTCATAGGAACCACCGTACTGTTAAGTGGGGTCCAAGTGAACTAAGTCAGAGTGACTGAAGTGACGCTCAACTCAAATCCTATGTCTTCGAGCAAAGACAATGAGAGCAAACCTTATCCAGAGCTGGATGAGTCAGCTTTGCTTGTAGCCCAAGTAAAGTTGCCGCGTGTGTTTGAAATCTGACCGTTGGAACACGTGTCAGTTCCTTAGTGACCCAGGGTCATTTTGGACAAATCAGGTCGGGTTGCCTAGTGGCTATAAATAGTCCACCCCCTACACCATAAATTGGTGGCTGCTCAGAGTTAGTATACGGCTTTTGTCGTTTGAGAGCAACCCACCTCGAAGCATTTGAGAGAGAGAAATCCTTGCGAGGACAAAGCCCAAACACCCAGAGCCAAAGAGTGTCAGGCATCACTGAATTCTTTCTGTCTGTGTGACCTGAAGACTTATTACACTTGAGGACTGTGTATCCTCTAGCCGGTTAGGCATCGCGTTCTGAGCATCCAAGAGTCATTGTGGATTGCCGAGTGAACGAAGTCTGTGAAGGTTTGGAAGTCTACCTTGAAGACTTACCAGAGTGATTGGGCGAGGACTAAGTGACCTTAGCTCAAGGGGAATAAGGTGAAGACACGGTCTTCTGAGTTGAATCTCAGCCTCCCTAACCAGACGTACAATTGTCACAGCAACTGGAACTGGTCCAACAAATCCTGTGTCTTCAACAAGTGATTGGTTCTATCTCTTCCCTCCTTTACCTTGAGTTTGTCTTCGTGAAGTCGTTGCTTATCTGTCTTATCTGATTGACTTCATTGCTTGACTACTATTGTTGATTGGCTTCATACTATCTTCCATCCTGATCCTACTACCTAGCTGCTATTAGTCTTCGTACGTTAACGCTATTGCATACTTGACTATGGCTTGCTTGTTGTAGTTTATCTTCCGCTGCATATCAATTAGGTTATTTCTATTGTTTGTCTTCAAAACTTCCACATTGTGAAGACTTTGATAAAAATCGCCTATTCACCCCCCTCTAGCCGATAACTAGCACTTTCAATTGGTATTAGAGCAAGGTACTCCCTTGTTCTGTGTGATTCGGTTTAACCACCTGGAGTTTAGCTATGTCGACTACAGGGATAATCAAAGTCTCCGCTGCTTGCCCCGTGTTCGATGGAACAGAATATCCCTACTGGAAGAATAAGATGCGCATGCATCTTGAAGCCATTGATGTCGACCTCTGGTATGTCGTCAAGAATGGCGTTCCCAAAACTGGTGAAGGTGTCACCCCTACTGATGTCAAGAAGTTCATTCAACTGGACTCGACTGCAAAGAACATCATCTGTGGTCATCTGACCAAAGGACAGTATGGCCGTGTGAGTGCTCTGGAAACGTCAAAGCTAGTCTGGGACTGGCTGTCCAAGGTCAATGAAGGCATCTCTACATAGAGAGACCATAGGATCAGTGTTCTTCGCAATCTCTTCAATCGCTTCAAGAGAAACGACAATGAAAATGTCTAGCTCACGTTTGATCGCCTCACCGACATCACAAATGAGCTTCAGGCTCTCGGCGCCACTGAGATCACCAAGCATGAAATTGTCAAGACACTGCTGAGATCACTTGACACCTCCTTTGACACCCTTGCCCTCATGATACAAGAACGTCCTGACTTCAAGACACTCGATCCGTCTGATATACTTGAGAGGCTCAACACACATGAGTTCTAGCTTTCTGAGAAAAGAGATATCTATGGCCCCAACTATGGCCGAACTCGTGCTTTGAAGGCAAAAGTTGTTTCCTCATCTGAAGAAGAAGAATCTGACTGCGGTTCTGACGATCCTAAAGACATTGGAAGGGAGCTTGCTATGCTTGTGAAGAAGTTCCAGAAATTCACCAAGAAGAAGGGCTTCAGAAAGTCTTCACGATCCAGTTCAAGAAATGATGAAGCTTCCACTCAAGACAACAAGAAGAGAACATGTCACAAGTGTAAGAAGCCTGGGCACTACATCTCTGAGTGTCCTCAGTGGGACAACGAGAAGAAAAAGAAGAAGAGCAAGGAATATGACTCTGATGACAAGAAGAAGAAGAAATCATCAAAGTCTTCTCCCAAGTCCACATCAAAATCCTCATCTCATAAGAAGAGCTCATCTGGCAAGGCTCGTGCTTTTGTTGGCAAGGAAATGGATTCAGAGGAGTCTGCTTCTGAGGAGGCAGAGGTGGAATCTGAAGCTGAGTCCGACTCTGGCGTTGCAAGTCTGGCTCTGGCCACAGCCTACGTCGCAAAGTCCATCTTCAACTCTGAAGACAATGACTCCCACACCAACGTTGATGATGACAAGGACGATCCTGCTCCCACCTACTGCTTCATGGCACGCGGTGCCAAGGTAAAATCGCGCGATGCTTACTTTCAAACATCAAGTGAAGATGACTCTGATTGTGAATCTAAACCCAGCTACAAAACACTTGCTAAAATTGCTACTGAACAACAAAGGGCTATGGAACATACTCAAAAATTGTTAGACAAAAGCGATGACCTGTTGGACGCGGAAATGACACGTTCACAGTCCTTAGTTGAAGACATAAAAAATCTTCATGCTAAGTATCAAGAACTTGAAAGTCTTCATGAGACGCTCTCAACCACTTATGAAAAGCTCTCCTATGATTATCTTCAAAGGAAGCAAGAGCTTGAGAAACTGAAAGCGACTCATGAAGATCTTCAAAAAGAGAATGAGTCATTTCACGCTCAACAGATCAGTCCCGCTCAGGATGAATTTGAACCACCATGTTTAAAATGCATTGAGCGTGATAATGCTACCTCTGTTGCTGAATATTCCACTGCTGCTACTGTTGCTCTGTCTTCAACTACTGATGTGGTAACTAACCCCTCTTCTGAGGATACCACTAGTATTGCTGATGAAAATGCTATGTTGAAGACATTGCTTGAAACAGGGATGTATAAAAGTCTAAAAGGGCATCAGACACTTTGTGATGTCCTCAAAAAGCAGATTCTGAACCAAAACCCTAGGAAAGAGGGTGTTGGGTTCGAGAGGAAAATGAATGCTGATGGTTCCTACTGGAAGCCTGAGCAGTATCCCAAAACCACATGGGTTGCTGCAAAGGAACCTTCAGTGGATCCATCCACTTTATCTGGATTTACCTGTGCGAATCCTATTATCATTGATGAATCCTTTGATGCAAACTATAAACTGTTCAAAAATCAGAATGGTGAAGTGTTTGCCAGGTATATTGGTACTAACTGCAGGAATGGACCTCCTATGAAGAAGATCTAGGTTCCCAAAAGCTGGCTTGAGAATCTTCTAGTGAATGTCATCATGACACCACCAGGGAAGAAGACAAACCCCAGACCAAAGGCATCATATGGTCCAACGGCTTCATACGAACACAAAACTCACTTGAGTCACCCTAACGCCAATGTTTTGCAGGGAAATCATACTCAGACTCATGAATATGAGCATGTGTCTTCAAACCGCTATGTTCATAGAACTAAGAACTTTTCTGCTTATTCACATGAGTATCATTCATCTCCTGCAAGGCTATTTGCTAGGGCTTCAAAGCCGAAATTCTCAGATGCTGCACTTAGACTCATTGCTTCTAAGCCACCCCTGAAAATGTGGGTGGTGAAGAAGAATTAACTCTCTTTTGCAGAATGTGGTCTCCAGCAAGCAATCAAAGGCGTCCGATATAATTGTTGGGGACCTAAAACACAAAGGGACGCATGACAAAATGACTTACTATGTATTCCACAAATGAATCGCTTACCTGTCATACTGTGTGCTAACTTTCATCTATGCTGTCATAATCCAAGTATGCATCAACTGCTTATGCTTCACAACATACCTTGTGAAGCCTATCCTCCTAACTGCACTGTAGGGCATGTCACCAAAAGCTTCAGAATGGATTATTGACAGCGGATGCACTAATCATATGACTGGTGATCGAAGTCTTCTCATGGACTCAACCTTACGTCCATCTGACAAGAGTCAAATCACATTTGCTGACACTGGTAAAGGCAAGGTATTGGGTGTAGGAAGAGTTGCAATCTCAAAGGATCAACACATGGATAAAGTGATGCTTGTTGAATCCCTTGGATTCAACTTAATGTCTGTCTCAATGCTTTGTGACTTAAACATGATTGTGATATTTGGAAAATATCTTGCCTTGTACTAATGGAATCTGACAAATCTCTAGTCTTTGAAGGATATAGGAAAGATGATCTATACGTGGTAGATTTCTCAGCAGGTCCACAGCTTGCCGTATGTCTTCTCACAAAAGCTTCAGAGTGCTGGCTCTGGCATCGAAGGCTAGGACATGCTGGCATGAGGAACTTACACTCACTTGTCAAGAAGAAGCATGTCATTGGCATCGAAGATGTCAAGTTCAAGAAGGATCATCTGTGTGGTGCCTGTGAAGCTGGAAAGATGACAAGGGCAAAGCACCCCTCGAAGACAATCATGACAACATCTCAACCCTTCGAGCTGTTACACATGGACTTATTTGGACCTACTCACTACTCCACCCTCACAACAACTGCCTGTCTCTATGGCTTCGTCATTGTTGATGACTACTAAAGATACACATGGGTTCATATAATTCTTTACAAGACTGAAGTGCAAGATGTCTTCAGGCGCTTTGCAAATAGAGCAATGAACAATTATGGCGTGAAGATCAAGCATATCAGAAGTGACAATGGCACTGAATTCAAGAACACAGGACTTGATCTGTATCTGGATACAATGGGAATCACTCATGAGTTCTCTGCTCCGTACACACCTCAGCAAAATGGCATTGTTGAGCGCAAAAATAGAACTCTCATTGAGATGGCTCGAACAATGCTAGATGAATACAAGACACCAAGAAAGTTCTGGCCTGAAGCTATTGATACAGCCTGTCACATCATCAACCGTGTTTACATCCACAAGCTTCTGAACAAAACATCCTATGAGCTCCTTACTGGCAAGAAGCCAAATGTCAGTTACTTCAGAGTATTTGGAGCTAGATGCTAGATCAAGGATCCCCATCACAAGTCAAAATTTGCACCTAAGGCTCACGAAGGCTTCATGCTTGGCTATGGAAAGGACTCACACTCCTACAGAGTCTTCAACCTCTTTCTCTATAAGATCGTTGAAACTATGGATGTGAAATTTGATGAAACCAATGGTTCACAAAGAGAAATTCTGCCAAGTACACTAGATGAAGCTCCTCCAAGCGAATCTATCAAGTTGATGGGAACTGGTGAAATAATGCCTTCTGAAGCACAGCCTGAAGAGGAACTTATCATCTCTGCACCAAATCAACCTGAAGACACTGCTCAGACCAAAGACAATCCTCCCAATGATGACAATGATCAGCCAGAGCAAAATCTTCGTCCTGTTCATCCTCGTGTTGCAAATGAAGTACAAATCGAGAAGATAATTGACAACATCAACGCGGCTGGTCCGCTTACTCACTCAAGAGCAACACAGTTAGCAAACTTCTGTGGGCACTTTTCATTTGTGTCAATATCAGAACCCAAGAAAGTTGCTGAAGCTTTTATGGAACCCGAATGGATTCAAGCCATGCAAGAAGAAATTCAACAGTTCAAGCTGAATAATGTTTGGGAACTGGTCAAGCGCCCTGACCCTCGCAAGCATAACATTATAGGAACAAAATGGATATATCAAAACAAGCAAGATGAGCATGGTCAAGTCGTCAGAAACAAAGCACGTCTTGTGGCTCAAGGATATACTCAAGTTGAAGGAATTGACTTCGATGAAAAATTTGCTCCTGTTGCTAGGCTTGAAGCTATTCGCATACTGCTAGCCTATGCTAATCATCACAACATCTTGCTATATCAAATGGATGTGAAGAGTGCATTTCTCAATGGCAAGATTGAAGAAGTATATGTCGCTCAATCACCTGGCTTTGAAGATCCAAAACATCCTGATATGGTGTACAAGCTGAACAAAGCATTGTATGGCCTCAAACAAGCTCCTCGTGCCTGGCATGATACAATCAAAGACTTCCTGAAGAGCAAAGGCTTCAAACCTGGATCCCTTGATCCCACACTCTTCACGAAGACATATGATGGTGAATTGTTTGTGTGCCAAATATATGTGGATGACATAATCTTCGGCTGCACCAACCAGAAGTACAGTGATGAGTTTGGTTACATGATGCAAGAGCAATATCAAATGTCCATGATGGGTGAGCTGAAGTTCTTCCTTGGTCTTCAAATTCGTCAGCAACGAAATGGAATCTTCATATCTCAAGAAAAATACCTCAAAGATTGTCTGACGAAGTTTGGAATGGAAGACTGCAAAGGCTACACGATGCCAATGCCAGCCAAACACCATCTTGGTCCCGACAATAATGGTAAAGAGTTCGATCAAAATTTATACCGCTCCATGATTGGTTCTTTGCTTTATTTATGTGCATCTAGGCCAGATATTATGCTTAGTGTTTGCATGTGTGCTCGATTCCAAGCGGCACCAAAGGAATCGCATCACTCAGCTGTGAAGCGAATTCTTCGATATTTGGCTTACACCCCAACACTCGGATTATGGTATCCCAAGGGCTCAAAATTTGATTTGGTTGGATTCTCGGATGCTGATTATGCTGGTGACAAGGTGGATCGCAAGTCTACATCAGGCACATGTCATTTCTTGGTCAATCACTTGTCTGTTGGTCTTCAAAGAAGCAGAACTGTGTATCACTCTCAACTGCTAAATCTGAATACATTGCTGCTGGATCCTGTTGTGCTCAGCTTCTATGGATGAAGCAAACTCTCAAGGATTATGGCATCAACCTGAAACAAGTACCTCTCTTCTGCGACAACGAAAGTGCCATCAAGATAGCCAACAATCCAGTCCAGCACTCGAAGACAAAGCACATTGAAATACGTCATCACTTTCTCAGAGATCATGTTATGAAGAAAGATATAGATATCATGCACGTCAACACTGAAGAGAAACTGGCAGATATCTTCACAAAGCCCTTGGATGAGAAAAGGTTTTGCAAGTTACGGTGTGAGCTAAATATCTTGGAATCCTCGAATGTCCTGTGATCAGGCACACATCCTAACACTTATGCATGTTGATGACTTAGATGTGCAACACACAAAGTAATGTATATCTTCAATCAATGAAGATTTACACTCCGAGTGTGAATACATTAACATGGAATTTGACTTTGGAGCGCCACGATAATTGTGCGCCATGTTTGGGTCTAATACTTCCTATACGGTGGGTAACGCCACCACCAACTTTCTCTGTTTGAAGTGTTTCACTCATGGCGTTATATTGCAATAACTTCGCATTTGGTTTGTCTTCAGTTTCAATTTATCTTCATGATCTTCTACACTATGATGATTTGATTGCTTTCTGATATATATATATACTAGTGTTCTGTCCTCTACAACATTCACTTATAGCTATGTCTTCAAGATTGGATCTTTTGAACTAAGTGAATGTGATCGGACCCTAACCTCTCTATGCTTCCTATCTCAAACTCTATCTGTCCAAATCATATGCATTCTATTGAAACTGCCGAATGTCTTCTCTGCGTCCTAGTCAGTAGAAGGCAAAGAGACAAATATTAAATCTGTTTTAAATGACTTATCTTTATTGTTGAAATCCGGTGAAGCCGGAACAACTCTCCGACATGCCTGACGGGCGTGGGAACGTGGGACAATTCTAAGTATGTTGCATGCTTGCCACGTACCCCTCAGATGTGAACCGCCAGGGGCACCAGCGTAATTGCGCTGTGTCTCTCACCTACTTATAAATACTTGTCCCCTGCGGTAAAGAAATCCTTCTTCCACCTCTCCACCTCCGTCAAAACCCTAGCGCCACTGCTAGCTCGCGACGACGCCGGCGACGAAGTGCTTAGCTGCCGCGAATTCTCCGACGCCGTCCTCACGCCGGCCGCGGACATCGTCCTCTCCGCCGTCGCCGTAGGTGTCCTCCGTCGCCAAGTTAGGGCACGGTGGGCTGAACTGCTCGGTCTCCTATTCTTCCCATCTAGCAGTTCTTCGTGCGGTAATTATAACTCTATTTTTACCACCTTTTTGATCTTCAAGATTCATCCTATTTACCAAAAGTAGTTTCTGCCTACTCAATGTTAGATCTATTCTGTCTGCATCTCATACTGCCGAGTTAGTTAACTTAGATTTCCTGTCTAGTTTGATTCCTCACCTGTACTCATTCACGGATTGGTACAAATCTGGAACCAACTCACCTATATAAGTGAATGTCTTCGCATCATGAGGTCAATATCTTCAAACTGATTTATCTTCAAAATCTTCTGAGAATGCATATGACCTCTTCCCCTTCCCTCGCATCTCTAATGCTGTCACAGGTACATGTCCGTGGGAGAATCCCTTGGTTCTCATAGTCTGCATTCGTTTGCAGAATACTTACAGCATCATATCAATTCTCCTGAAGCCAGTTCCTGCTTGACCAGCAAGCGTAAATCTCTGAAGCCTCTGAACATATTGAATCCATTCAGCTTGAAGTTCATGGCTGCAGAAAAATCAGCAAGGAAGGGTGGCACACAATGTCATGGGGGAACATCAAGGGATCTGCCTGATGATCTGGCAGAAATGTATAAAACAGATCCTGAAGAAGATTACAATCAGCGCAAGACTCGAATCCAATGGATTCAACGCCATTGGGCTGAACAGTGGTACAAGTACAAGTTCGTCACCCAGGAGTACGCAGAGAAAAATGCTATCAAGAGCCCTTGGGGTGATATTATCTATCGAGGCCTCCCCCCCAAGAACAAAGCTGAAGCCATTGCGCAAGAATTCTATCCTTGCATGGTCCGTGGGCCACAGCTTGAAGAAGCCGACCCATCATCATTGCTGTGGTGTCGTGATGACAATCTCTTCAAGCGCAACTTCCAGTTTGCTAAGGCTTCAGCAAAGGAAAACAAGAAGTCACGGGGATTAGACTTCAATCCTGGTCCCTCTGCTCCCCGTGATGATGGCACACGTGAAGCTGAAGAAAACAGAATTGGCCCCTTTGCAAACCTTGATGGCCTCATCACTTACATCTTGGTCCAAGGTGCCAAGGTAGATCATTCTGATAATGATGCTGACACTGATGAAGCCCTAGCTCCTCCTTCGAAGCCACAGAAGCAAAAGAAGCTAAAGGCTTCTAAATCAGCACCTCCAAAAGCTTTACGCGCGAAGCCTCTGGCCACTACACCTCCTGAAGCCAGTGTGCAGTCTGAAGATCAATCCCGTATCTCCAAGAAGACTGAGAAGAAAAAGCAACTTGTCAGGCATACTGATCAAGCCTTGACTCCTGCCGCCATTCTGCGTGAAGAACCCATTGATCTGTCAAGTGATGAAGATCTTGCTGATGATGCTCTTGAGCAGCTGATAAAGAGCAAGGAAGAAGCAGAAATCTTCAACAACTTGCCTCTCTTTGATGTGGCCATCATCCACAATTTCATTGATGAGTGGTTCGACACCCCCAATGTTAGCTTTGAAGATTTACAGCTTCCCATTGGCCTCAGTGTCACCTTCAATGTTGCCATTGCTTCTGAGCTAGCTCTCGCTCAGCGAATCGTTGAGCTCAAGAACAAGATTGATTATGAGAAGGCTCAATTCAAGAAGCATGTGGCCAAGCTAAGTGTTCAAGACGTCCGAAACTTCAAAGTCATGCTGCATGAGCTTAAAGAAGCTTTTCTGAAGAAGCGCCAAGAAGCTCAAGGCTCTCATGAGCGTATGAAGCATTTGGCTGATAAGTGTGTGCTTCCCTACAATGAGGCTGAGAAGCGCAAGTCACTTGGCCGTCCTGGCATTGACCCCAGGATGGCTGCAAAGAAAAAGAAGAAGCTTTCTGCTGACCAGCCTGCACCTTCAAGCCAAGAAGCCCCACGCATTATCTTCCCGAGCAGCATGACTGGCTCGAAGCCAAAGGTCACCACAACCGCTTCTGAACAGAAGAAGGCGAGGGCTGCCGAGGCTGAAGCCAGAAAGAGGAAGAACACCGAAGCCTCTGATGCCGCTCCCTCCAAGAAGAAGCGCAAGACCAAGAAGAGTCGGGCTGCTCCCATAGAGCCCCTTGTTGTTGAACCCATCCCAGTGGTTCATCCTGCATCTGCATCCACAGAGGCTCCTGAAGCTGAAGATATACCAGCAGCTGAACCCACCGCTGCTGAAGACATTGGTCATGATGACAATGTTGAAGATGATGAAGTTCTTCCTCAGATCGAATATAATGTGGTATCATCGCTTGTTCGTACGAACAGCGAAAACATCAGCATTGGTCGTCCTCTGACGCCAATTGCTCAGGATGCATCGTGGGCTGATCACCCACAGCAACAAGACTCCCCCAGTACTCCCCAACAACAAGAAACCACACCATCCATACAAGTTGAAGAGGATGAGGACCTGCCCACTCCATCTTCAAAGGCGTCGCCTGTAGTACAAAGGCTTCGCAAAGGACCAAGGCCTCAAGTCCCTCTTCCGAGCGTTCCAGAAGGAGAAGTGCACCGTTAACTTGTTGCACGTCAAGTGTTCTCTGAAGCCACTCCAACTATGAATGTCTCTATGTCTGAAGCACAAGCTGCTGAAGACAATCCGGCTGCATCAGCCGATGAGGAACGTCAAGAAGAACGTGTCCAAACTCCCCCCATGCCTGAAGAAACAGTTCATGAAGTGAACGTGTCTGTGCCTGACCCTCCAGCTCCTCAAGTGGAGGTTGAAAATACTGAAGCTGCCACAACCAACGCAAGTGAAGCCAATGACGTTGTCATGGCTGAAGCTAATGTGGAGCTTGAACCAATCAGTGTGCCTGAAGTTAATGAGGCCACTGCACCCGAAGCTAATGAGGCAACTTCTCCTGAAGCACCTATTGTGCAGCCTGAAGCCTCAGTTGCTGCCACTGCTCCTGTTCCGCCACCACGGCCCTATACAATCGAGCAAGCATACAACCATGGCGAGCTAATCACAGTAAGATGGCCCGTTCTGGTCCCTCCGCCTAATGTCTCTGGTCCTCAATTTGACTATCACATTGAGCATAGGCCTCTGGTCCAGAAGCCCGAGCCAAGACTGCCAAGGTTTCCAGGTACTACAAACTCACCAGGGTCTTTCAATGCAAATGGCTTCAAGAGCCACAACACATTCTTTGATAGCTCAAAGAACCCCTACACGAAGCCAAGAATTTCATCAGATCGGTTCTGGAGTCATCAACAGCGAAGCTATTACTCTTGTGTTCTGTATGATCAAGGGAACATTTTCCCTCATATGCGTCTCGACACTGAAGCCATTACTGGACTGCCCTGCTTAGAAGAAGCACTTGACTGCTTTTGTGATGCTGGGCTGCTCAGTTTTGTCACAGATAAAGAACACTGGAATGAAGAGCTATTGCTTCAATTCTATGCCACTCTACACATTCGCGGCTACAACAGAGATATCAAGACATGGGTTCTCGAGTGGATGACAGGAAATGTTCATCATGAAGCCAAAGCTCTCGACATCATTGAGCTTACAGGCCTATCCACTCCAGGAGAACTCTATGAACCTGGTTGTCAAAATCACCGCAATGCTCTGGAAAGCATTTTTCATAAGCCTGAACCCAATATGAGTCAGATGTTGAGCATGATGAAGCCTTTTCCACGTGATGCTGAATATCCAACAGAGTTCTTTGTTGAAGACCTTGAGTATCTGCCACGCACCATATATCACATCATCAGACGAACTCTATGGCCTATCAAAGGACACTCATCAGCGGTAAAGCTTGAAGGAGCTATGAAGACTTTGGTCTTCTACATTCTCAATGGCATCAACTTCAATGCGCAATATTTCTTCATCAGGCAACTGGTTGCATCTGGATCTGATCTGTTTGGTCTGAAGTTTTATGCTCCATGGGTCATGCGCCTCATCAAGCGACACTCATCTGTCAACTATCAACCTTCTGCTCGCAATCATGTGATTTTTCTACCAGAGGTTGATATGTCATTTGAAGCTATATACCCTGAATGTGACGCCCGGATAATTAGGATACAATAATCCCGCGTTAACGATGCCACATCACCTCGGTTACTGTTGATAAACTCGAGTTAGTTCAAAAACGATTCAAATTAAAATTTAAAATATAGGCAAACAATAAAAGTTTTCAAATATTAAAATTTAAATGTTCGGAGTGAACCAAATAATACATAGGTAATTATGGTGGAGGAACCACACTCTTATAAAATGTGTAATTATTCTAAAATGAATAAAACAGTAGCAAAACCGATATTTAAATGCTTTTATAAATAAATATAAAATAAACCGTAGCTCGGATGGAAAAACTTTGTACATGAAAGTTGCTCAGAACGACGAGACGAATCCGGATACGCAGTCCGTTCGTCCGCCACACACCCCTAACCTATCGAACCCGCAACTTTCCCCCTCCGGCTCCTCTGCCCGAAAACACGGAACCCCGGGAATACTTTCCCGGATGTTTTTCCCCCTTCACCGGTATCACCTACTACCGCCTTAGGGCACACCGAACACCGCGTATTGCCTTGATATATTTTGTGGTGCTTTGTTTGCTCCATATTCATTATTTCTTCCCCCTCTTCTCTCCGGTAGACTACGAGACCGACGCTGCTGCTGACCAGTTCGACTACGGAGTTGACGACCCCTCTCTCTTGCCAGAGCAACCAGGCAAGCCCCCCCCCTTGATCACCAGATATCGCCTACTCTTCTCTACACTGCTTGCATTAGAGTAGTGTAGCATGTTACTGCTTTCCGTTAATCCTATTCTGATGCATAGCCTGGCATTGTCGCTACATCTGTTGATACCTTACCTGCAATCCTAAATGCTTAGTATAGGATGCTAGTTTATCATCATTGGCCCTACATTCTTGTCAGTCTGCCTTGCTATACTATCGGGCCGTGATCACTTGGGAGGTGATCACGGGTATATACTATACATACATACATACTATACAGATGGTGACTAAAGTCGGGTCAGCTCATTGAGTACCCGCAAGTGATTCTGACGAGGGGGCTGAAAGGACAGGTGGCTCCATCCCGGTAGAGGTGGGCCTGGGTTCCCGACGGCCCTCGATTGTTACTTTGTGGCGGAGCGGCAGGGCAGGTTGAGACCACCTAGGAGACAGGTGGGCCTGGCCCTGTTCGGCGTTCGCGGATACTTAACATGCTTAACGAGATCTTGGTATTTGATCTGAGTCGGCTACGAGCCTATACGCACTAACCATCTACGCGGGAGTAGTTATGGGTATCCCGGCGTCGTGGTATCAGCCGAAGCACTTCAGACGTCAGCAACGGAGCGGCGCGCGCCGAATTGTACTGGAACGCCACTAGGCTAGGTCTGCTTTCGGCCGCCCTCGCAACATGCAGGTGTGCTATGGGCGATGGGCCCAGACCCCTGTGCGCTTAGGTTTAGACCGGCGTGCTGGCCTCTCTGTTTTGCCTAGGTGGGGCTGCGACGTGTTGATCTTCCGAGGCCGGGCATGACCCAGGAAAGTGTGTCCGGCCAAATGGGATCGAGCGTGTTGGGCTATGTGGTGCACCCCTGCAGGGAAGTTAATCTATTCGAATAGCCGTGATCTTCGGTAACAGGACGACTTGGAGTTGTACCTTGACCTTATGACAACTAGAACCGGATACTTAATAAAACACACCCTTCCAAGTGCCAGATACAACCGGTGGTCGCTCTACCTCAGGGATATGAGGAGGGGATCGCCGGGTAGGATTATGCTATGAGATGATATTTGGAGATTCTACCGTGGAGATGTTACTTGGAGGACTTCATTCTACTCTCTTCTACATGCTGCAAGACGGAGGCTGCCAGAAGCATAGTCTTCGATAGGACTAGTTATCCCCCTTTTATTCTGGCATTCTGCAGTCCAGTCCATCGATATGGCCTCCTTACACATATACCCATGCATATGTAGTGTAGTTCCTTGCTTGCGAGTACTTTGGATGAGTACTCACGGTTGCTTTCTCCCCCCCTTTTCCCCCTTTCCTTTCTTTCTGGTTGTCACAACCAGATGTTGGAGTCCAGGAGCCGGACGCCACCGTCGACGACGACGACTACTACCCCGGAGGTGCCTACTACTACGTGCAGCCCGCTGACGACGACCTGGAGTAGTTAGGAGGATCCCAGGCAGGAGGCCTGCGCCTCTTTCGATCTGTATCCCAGTTTGTGCTAGCCTTCTTATGGCAACTTGTTTAACTTATGTCTGTACTCAGATATTGTTGCTTCCGCTGACTCGTCTATGATCGAGCACTTGTATTCGAGCCCTCGAGGCCCCTGGCTTGTATTATGATGCTTGTATAACTTATTTTATTTGTAGAGTTGTGTTGTGATATCTTCCCGTGAGTCCCTGATCTTGATCGTACACATTTGCGTGCATGATTAGTGTACGATTGAATCGGGGGCATCACAAGTTGGTATCAGAGCCGACTGCCTGTAGGAATCCCCTTTCCAACTCCTTGGCCGAAGTTGAGTCTAGCGATTGCAAAACTTTTACTAACTTGGCTGTGTGCCTTACGGGCCCACGTCGCCATTGGGTGGTATTAGGATCTTTTATTCCTCGACCTATACTCTGGGACTCTTATTTCTCTTCTATTCGGATTAAATGATTTTTGCTAAATCTAACATTAGGATCTCGTTATCGCTTTCACCCGGAGAGCCCCTTATTAATGATGATCGTCTGCGGCACGTGAAGACCCTGAAGATACTCTCCGTTGTTAACCCGAGAACTTATGTTCATCGCATTTGCAATTCCCCTTCCACCGTCTACCCTTATGGATAACTACTTGCAGTTGTTATTCTTACATTCATCCCCAGTTGGTCTTGTTGTTACCAGATACCTCGAAACACTCGTCGTTGTCTCGATAATCCTTTGAGCTTATCGCCTTGCTATTCCTTGTCACCTGAATACCCCTATGGATAATTCTCGCACTTATCGAGTATCCGCTCATCCCCCAGTTGTTCATGTGTTTCACAATGGTCTTCGAAATACTATTTGATCCTCCAAAAATCCTTAATAGCTTATTGCTCTGCAATACTTGTCTGCTTGCATTATGGATGCTTTCCATATGTCTGGCAATATTCGTTAGTATCCTTAAGCATCGTCATTTTGATCCTATTGATTCAGCATGTGTGCGAATGCACACAATCATCTATCAACCCTTCTAAATTATCCTTCCGGCTCAGACATCATTTTTTTTGAACATGAGCTGGTTCTCGACCAATCAATTGCCGTCGGTTGTGCCCCTAAGTCTATTGAACTTATCCATCCTTGGCCAGAGCGTCTGCTTCTGATCCTTTGTTTTGGAAATCATAATTCCTTTGTTATCTAAGCATCAAATTATTCAGTTGTCCTATAATATGATGCCCGTGCATTCTTTCTTCCTCTGATTGAGTACCGGTACTCACATCAGCTCCGTTGTGGATCGCCCGATCCATTGTTGGATTTCACCTGACAACGCCCTTCATATTCAATAACCTTGAGAGCCTTTCCTCTGATACATAATGCCTTTGGTAAATTGTATCCTCTGCTTTCTCAACCATGCTCTGCTTTCGAGCTGGTGATATCTACTATTGAAGCTTGTGGTATATATTTCCACGATAACCTGATGGGTTGAACGTATGCCTTCTCTAAACCGTGTGAACCCGAAAGTTTTCACGAGTCATACTCTTCTGGTGCTTCGCCAGATAAAATTTCAACACTGCAACTTCATCGAACGTGAGAAGTGAATGAAAGGTTATGCATTGGAGAAGTGGGAGTCGACCTTGAACTTGTGTTCATGTCCATGGACACGATGTAGATCTTATCATTAAAGCTTCTTATAAATAAATTATTCCTTTGGTATAAGTTCATCTTATATCTAGGATCTGGCCTTTTGCAACCGTGGTTCCGACCATGATTGTTCTTCTTTGATCTCATTTCTCGGACAAGTTAAAACAATTGTCTTCTATGGATCAATACACCAGTCCCACCTTTACTTTGATCTTGTGTCGAGTATTACCCCCCTGATATCTCGAGATTATCATGGAACTGCATAACTCCTTATGAGTTCTTCATCAAGTGCTACCTTCCCACTGATTCCAATTTTTCGCGGGCTCTGAGTTATTGAACACTCAAAGACACCAATAACTGAACCGAGTCCGCTCTACGGTTCAACAACTCTTCAGTAAGCTTCTATAAGTACGAGTTTGTACCCGACCACGCCATTCCTAGCCTGTTTGGCTATATCTTTGTCGTGATGATTTTAACTGTGCTACCCGGTCCTTCTTCTCGGAGCACAATTTTCGACGATGAACTAACCTTACGTCGATCCTCATCGTCATATCATTTCGCCTTGAACAACAAGCTTGGTTTCGAGTTTGTGTCGTACCCTTGGTTCCAATAACCTTTCACTTCATCATTACTTAGACTTGATGTCGTCGCTGATCGATTACATCTTCATGAACTCTCGCGACAAATGTGTCGTGATCCTCATCAACCTTATGAGCTCTTCCAGGAATTCAATTGAATTCATGATGGGTAATACCATCCTTGCCCCTCGATGATTCCTGTTCTCATCGACCACTTTATTGCCTTCCATTCAACACAACTTGTTCGTGTTTTGTGTAAACCTTGAGATCCCTGCTACCCAGCAGTTGATCTTCCTTACCTCGGAAGTATTACCATCTCTTTTTGTCAAGAATGTGGTGAGAATTTCACCACCTCTTAAGAATTCTTGATATCATAATACTTCTTGCCATCTTCGTTCATTCCTTGGCCCCCGTATTGTTTTCAACCGGAATACCGACAATTGAGCTATGACGTGTGAATTCAAAACTTCTAGCAAGCCTCTTGCTTTGAAGTGAAATTCTTAGACTATTGATTATTGAATCACCATTCCGACGTTGGTCGTGCAACCCAGCCCATATTTCGGGTGCACCTTTCAACCAATTTTTAGTTGTGTATGTTTTCCTCGAGCATACATCATTATATCATTTGAGCTGACAAATGTCATCTTCTTGTTCACATTATCGTGGAAATCCATCCGTTTGGAATTCTCGATGAATTGTCGCTGAGCCCATCAGCCACCTTCTCATCCCCTCCTTGGTTTAATGGTGAACTATTGCTTCAGAAACCCGCTCCCTTAGTTCATTTCCCGAGAAGCTTGCAATGCCATTTGAACGATTTGTGTTGCGCCTTTTCTTCTCGGACATCCTGAATCTCAGGTATCCTGACACCAATCGGATCTGAATCTCGGTCAGATATGATGGTTGGGACAACTTTCCAAGAGTTATGACGTTGATCCTTTGATGACCCGGTAACCTGATGTCATGCCTAGCACCCCCCCCGGCTGGAGGACCTATCATTATAGATTCCTTTTCAGCAAGGTTATCCATTCATCCATGAGGAAATTGTAAGACTTATTCTACAAGTTATTCTTGATGGATCCTTCGTGTTTCCAAAGTCTGATCTTCACCTGAAGACCATGTCACTGCTATCTCGAAGCATGTCAATGGTACTCCGATTTTCAACAGGCACGTTTGAAGCACGATGCTAAATTTTGTTTATCATTTATCCTAACACCGTTGTATGGGTAATATCATGAGATCCCCCCCCTTACCTAAATGGTTGTCTACTTTATATCCTGTCATGGATATCTTGCTCTGCTTGTCCTTGGAAAGGATATACCCCTGAATTATGTGTTTTAACACATTTTCCTTTCCATTGTTCTGTTTAACCTGATAATCATATTTTCCTTCCATTGGTTTGTTTGAACCTTTTCTATGATCTATATGATATAAGCAGTAATAATCCACTGCTTGTGCAAACACCTCGGTGTACAATTCTGTCAGTAAGACCTTGTTTCTATTGTTGATGACATTCCGGTAACCACCGATGGATGAGAACTTTGCCTATTGGTCCGCCTTGTTCAACGAGCAGGAGAATGGTTCTCTTCGTCCCTCGCCCTTGGTACCGATGTAGTTGCTGACATATAACTGACAGGATAACCTCTGACATGCCTTACTTGCATGATCGTGCAAGACATCACCGCCTTCCTACTTTTAAACCACATGGTGGGCCCATAACCCACAGTTCCACAGGATCAAAACCTGACTCTCCTGTACACCCCCGGTTTCCAAAGCTATTCCCCACGCTTGACTTCGTATGTAATTCACGGGTCACCTTCCTAATGCTCTATTCTGGTATCAGACACAATACTTATTCCCATTGCTTTGAACCCCTTTTCACGCCCTGTTCCAGGCATCGAACGATCGCCTGCCTGCTCGAAACTTCCCATGATACCACCTTACTTTGCTCTCGTTATTTTGTAAGTTTCAATTCGAGAGTTAATTCCGCCACCTTCCTCGATATTACCGACCAGATAGTCGACCTTGAAGAGGTCTGTTCTCCCGGAGTGCCCACCCTTTATTCTTTCGTAAGTACGATGGAGTTCCTGAAGGAAGGACGCCGACTTCATCATGATGACTTAAAGCAGAGAAATGAAGACATCCATGTATTGGACCGGCCTCTTTGAGAAGAGCAAGCCAGGATGAGAAGACCCGCTAGTTTCGTAATCAAAATTTTCCCCCTTACACCCCTCTTAAATCTCGGGACGAGATTTCTTGTAGTGGAGGAGAATTGTGACGCCCGGATAATTAGGCTACAATAATCCCGCGTTAACGATGCCACGTCACCTCGGTTACTGTTGATAAACTCGAGTTAGTTCAAAAACGATTCAAATTAAAATTTAAAATATAGGCAAACAATAAAAGTTTTCAAATATTAAAATTTAAATGTTCGGAGTGAACCAAATAATACATAGGTAATTATGGTGGAGGAACCACACTCTTATAAAATGTGTAATTATTCTAAAATGAATAAAACAGTAGCAAAACCGATATTTAAATGCTTTTATAAATAAATATAAAATAAACCGTAGCTCGGATGGAAAAACTTTGTACATGAAAGTTGCTCAGAAAGACGAGACGAATCCGGATATGCAGTCCGTTCGTCCGCCACACACCCCTAACCTATCGAACCCGCAACTTTCCCCCTCCGGCTCCTCTGCTCGAAAACACGGAACCCCGGGAATACTTTCCCGGATGTTTTTCCCCCTTCACCGGTATCACCTACTACCGCCTTAGGGCACACCGAACACCGCGTATTGCCTTGATATATTTTGTGGTGCTTTGTTTGCTCCGTATTCATTATTTCTTCCCCCTCTTCTCTCCGGTAGACTACGAGACCGACGCTGCTGCTGACCAGTTCGACTACGGAGTTGACGACCCCTCTCTCTTGCCAGAGCAACCAGGCAAGCCCCCCCCCTTGATCACCAGATATCGCCTACTCTTCTCTACACTGCTTGCATTAGAGTAGTGTAGCATGTTACTGCTTTCCGTTAATCCTATTCTTATGCATAGCCTGGCATTGTCGCTACATCTGTTGATACCTTACCTGCAATCCTAAATGCTTAGTATAGGATGCTAGTTTATCATCATTGGCCCTACATTCTTGTCAGTCTGCCTTGCTATACTATCGGGCCGTGATCACTTGGGAGGTGATCACGGGTATATACTATACATACATACATACTATACAGATGGTGACTAAAGTCGGGTCAGCTCATTGAGTACCCGCAAGTGATTCTGACGAGGGGGCTGAAAGGACAGGTGGCTCCATCCCGGTAGAGGTGGGCCTGGGTTCCCGACGGCCCTCGATTGTTACTTTGTGGCGGAGCGGCAGGGCAGGTTGAGACCACCTAGGAGACAGGTGGGCCTGGCCCTATTCGGCGTTCGCGGATACTTAACATGCTTAACGAGATCTTGGTATTTGATCTGAGTCGGCTACGAGCCTATACGCACTAACCATCTACGCGGGAGTAGTTATGGGTATCCCGGCGTCGTGGTATCAGCCGAAGCACTTCAGACGTCAGCGACGGAGCGGCGCGCGCCGAATTGGACTGGAACGCCACTAGGCTAGGTCTGCTTTCGGCCGCCCTCGCAACGTGCAGGTGTGCTATGGGCGATGGGCCCAGACCCCTGTGCGCTTAGGTTTAGACCGGCGTGCTGGCCTCTCTGTTTTGCCTAGGTGGGGCTGCGACGTGTTGATCTTCCGAGGCCGGGCATGACCCAGGAAAGTGTGTCCGGCCAAATGGGATCGAGCGTGTTGGGCTATGTGGTGCACCCCTGCAGGGAAGTTAATCTATTCGAATAGCCGTGATCTTCGGTAACAGGACGACTTGGAGTTGTACCTTGACCTTATGACAACTAGAACCGGATACTTAATAAAACACACCCTTCCAAGTGCCAGATACAACCGGTGGTCGCTCTACCTCAGGGATATGAGGAGGGGATCGCCGGGTAGGATTATGCTATGAGATGATATTTGGAGATTCTACCGTGGAGATGTTACTTGGAGGACTTCATTCTACTCTCTTCTACATGCTGCAAGACGGAGGCTGCCAGAAGCGTAGTCTTCGATAGGACTAGTTATCCCCCTTTTATTCTGGCATTCTGTAGTCCAGTCCACCGATATGGCCTCCTTACACATATACCCATGCATATGTAGTGTAGTTCCTTGCTTGCGAGTACTTTGGATGAGTACTCACGGTTGCTTTCTCCCCCCCTTTTCCCCCTTTCCTTTCTTTCTGGTTGTCGCAACCAGATGTTGGAGTCCAGGAGCCAGACGCCACCGTCGATGACGACGACTACTACCCCGGAGGTGCCTACTACTACGTGCAGCCCGCTGACGACGACCTGGAGTAGTTAGGAGGATCCCAGGCAGGAGGCCTGCGCCTCTTTCGATCTGTATCCCAGTTTGTGCTAGCCTTCTTATGGCAACTTGTTTAACTTATGTCTGTACTCAGATATTGTTGCTTCCGCTGACTCGTCTATGATCGAGCACTTGTATTCGAGCCCTCGAGGCCCCTGGCTTGTATTATGATGCTTGTATGACTTATTTTATTTGTAGAGTTGTGTTGTGATATCTTCCCGTGAGTCCCTGATCTTGATCGTACACATTTGCGTGCATGATTAGTGTACGATTGAATCGGGGGCGTCACACTGAACCTGCCAAGAAGCCTCTTTGTCTTCAGAATGCCGAGCACCAAAGCTTCACTCAGCCTATTGAAGGTGTTCAAGCAGCGACATGAATCTATCCTTTGGCTAGAAACACCCGTCTGCCTCATCGAGCACCCACTGAAGCCACTGAAAGCACCATTGCACAAAGGCCTCGGAAGCGTTCTCGCGTTCTCAATGACCGAGAACTTCTTGTGTCCCTTCATCAGAAACAGGATAAGCATCATTTTTGGCTCAAGAGACAGATGCAAAGCCTCTTGGTGGATGTCAATCGCATTCGCAACCTTGCCACCAAGAATGCCTTTGTTGCTCATGAAACTTGCTGGCGATCATGGAAGAGTTTGACCCTGCTCAGTGCTGAAGCTGATCTTCAAGACGATGGCTTCAATGAAAGATTCCAGTTTGACTCCACTCCTCCACGGACTGCTGTCCTACGTCGTACTCCATCTCTTGAAGACTCTGAATATTCTTCCTCCGCGGCAACGGTAAATGCCAGAGTGATCGATGATGAAGATGATGCTACTTCATCACCTCCTACTACTGCGCGCATCGACACTGCACCAAGTTCATCTGCACCGCCACCCAACGACGACAACCCTGCTGCTTCACCTACTCATGTTGACGAGTACATGCTCTATGTCTTCAAACCTTTTTGGTCCTTACTGACAAAAGGGGGAGAAGCGTATGAGTTGATAGTCTTCAAGTGGGTTCATATGGGCGGTTGCATTATATTTTGCTGCGTGCTTACAACTCTTGCCTTTTGAAACATTTGGTTCTCTGAGTTGTAACACCTAAACTTGATGGTCGTCTGCTACTTATTTGCTTCACTCTGATGCGATGATAAATTCCGCATGTGCGATGATAACTTCCGCACTTAGATCATTCTGCAGACGTCCATTTTTCATTATGCATGTCATTCTACTTGCTATATCAGTTCATGCATGATAAATTATCTTCATAAGTTGAAGTGGATCTCCACGAGTACAACCTGCCATGTGCATTTGCATTCCAAAAGCAAATTACTTACATGCACATCTTCAGGGGGAGCCCTTGCAACTTATGAAGACTATTTCCTATCCTTACAATTTCACATATTTATCCCCGTTGAAAACTTCAACCAGTTTGTCATCAATCATCAAAAAGGGGGAGATTGTAAGTGCATCTAGTGCCACCCCTAGTTGGTTTTGGAGTATTGACGACAAAGTTGGTTGAGGGACTAATGCGTTTGTGAGAATTGCAGGATAACGCAGGTAGTGTCCCTCATTGATTCGGTTTACCTACTGGAGACGACCCCTAAAAATGTATGAAGACATTGAAGACAATGGTGGTATGAGAAGATATTCATATTGAAGACTATGACATCAGAAGACATTGCGTGAAGACTATGGAGCGCGAAGACTGTGTGGATTCGTTGCTTTCTTTTCTTCTTTGTTGAGTCATAGGAACCACCATACTGTTAACTGGGGTCCAAGTGAATTAAGTCAGAGTGACTGAAGTGATGCTCAACTCAAATCCTATGTCTTCGAGCGAAGACAATGAGAGCAAACCTTATCCAGAGCTGGATGAGTCAGCTTTGCTTGTAGCCCAATTAAAGTTGCCGCGTGTGTTTGAAATCTGACCGTTGGAACACGTGTCAGTTCCTTAGTGACCCAGGGTCATTTTGGACAAATCAGGTCGGGTTGCCTAGTGGCTATAAATAGCCCACCCCCTACACCATAAATTGGTGGCTGCTCAGAGTTCGTATACGGCTTTTGTCGTTTGAGAGCAACCCACCTCGAAGCATTTGAGAGAGAGAAATCCTTGCGAGGACAAAGCCCAAACACCCAGAGCCAAAGAGTGTTAGGCATCACTGAAGTCTTTCTGTCTGTGTGACCTAAAGACTTATTACACTTGAGGACAATGTATCCTCCAGCCGGTTAGGCGTCGCGTTCTGAGCATCCAAGAGTCACTGTGGATTGCCGGGTGAACGAAGTCTGTGAAGGTTTGGAAGTATACCTTGAAGACTTACCAGAGTGATTGGGCGAGGACTAAGTGACCTTAGCTCAAGGGGAATAAGGTGAAGACACGGTCTTCTGAGTTGAATCTCAGCCTCCCTAACCAGACGTACAGTTGTCACAACAACTGGAACTGGTCCAACAAATCCTGTGTCTTCAACAAGTGACTGGTTCTATCTCTTCCCTCCTTTACCTTGAGTTTTTCTTCGTGAAGTCGTTGCTTATCTGTCTTATCTGATTGACTTCATTGCTTGACTACTATTGTTGATTGACTTCATACTATCTTCCATCCCGATCCTACTACCTAGGTGCTATTAGTCTTTGTACGTTAACGCTATTGCATACTTGACTATGGCTTGCTTGTTGTAGTTTATCTTCCGCTGCATATCAATTAGGTTATTTCTATTGTTTGTCTTCGAAACTTCCACGTTTTGAAGACTTTGATAAAAATCGCCTATTCACCCCCCTCTAGCCGATAACTAGCACTTTCAAGTTCCTGTTTCAAGAAGATCACAACTGTAAAACTATGTATAAGCAATAGTTTATGAACAACATATATAACAGAAAACAGCTCGTACCATAAGTTTCTCGACATAGTTGGACCTGTTCAACGAGTGCAACAGTGGCACACATATCCCACGTGGCCTTCAACCATTGAAACGCCCCACAAGGACCTCAAGACGATCAATAAAGTTTAGGAACATGTGGATGTCGTCCCAGTCAACTTCGGTGCCATCAGTAACAGACGAGTTACTACAGAATAACAAATGAGCAGCCTGCTTAACTCTGAAAAAACCTACATGTTCCACCAATTATAAGAAAATATTAGTTAGAAGTAGCATCTTCGTGAGAGAATTGCTACTTCTAATGTTAAATTGTGATTAGTTAGACAGAATAGGTGGATTAAGAAGTAATCGAGGCAACAAGCAAGAACCAGATACAAAACTAACAAGGATGAACAATTGGAACGACGTCGGGGTGGAAGATCGCAGTGAAGATGAGACCAGGTTCTGCTATTTCCATCAACATTCATGCGCCAACTTTCAGTCTGTAACACTTGAGAAAGTTTATCAAAGTTCGGCCATAAAAAAGCAGCGATCTTCTTGGTTCATGAACCCAACTTGGAAGTAATATCCATGGATTGTCTTCACTGTGACCATTAAACTAGTGTATTTAGTTATGGCAAGGCCGAGCATCTTGAGTACATGTGTTCTGGCAGAGCAAATAATACACTACAGGGAAAGTAATATGAGAACACAACATGTTAAAAAAAACCACCCTCCCGGATAGAGAAGAGGATTCTAGGAACATACTGTGTGCATTTCAAAATGCTGTGGTGAAAGTGCTAGTTATCGACTAGAGGGGGGGGGGGGTGAATAGGCAATTTTTATCAAAGTCTTCAAAACGTGGAAGTTTCGAAGACAAACAATAGAAATGACCTAATTGATATGCAGCGGAAGATAAACTACAACAAGCAAGCCATAGTCAAGTATGCAATAGTGTTAACGTACGAAGACTAATAGCAGCTAGGTAGTAAGGATCAGGATGGAAGATAGTATGAAGCCAATCAACAATAGTAGTCAAGCAATGAAGTCAAACAGATAAGACAGATAAGCAATGACTTCACGAAGACAAACTCAAAGTAAAGGAGGGAAGGATAGAACCAGTCACTTGTTGAAGACACATGATTTGTTGGACCAGTTCCAGTTGCTGTGACAACTGTACGTCTGGTTAGGGAGGCAGAGATTCAACTCAGGAGACCGCATCTTCACCTTATTCCCCTTGAGCTAAGGACACACAGTCCTCGCCCAATCACTCTGGTAAGTCTTCAAGGTACACTTCCGAACCTTCACAGACTTTGTTCACCGGCAATCCACAATGACTCTTGGATGCTCAGAATGCGACGCCTAACCGGCTGGAGGATACACATACCTCAAGTGTAATAATTCTTTAGGTCACACAGACAGAAAGACTTCAGTGATGCCTAACACTCTTTGGCTCTGGGTGTTTGGGCTTTGTCCTCGCAAGGATTTCTCTCTCAAAGGCTTCGAGGTGGGTTGCTCTCAAAACGACAAAAGCCGTAAACTAACTCTGAGCAGCCACCAATTTATGGTGTAGGGGGTGGGCTATTTATAGCCACAAGGCAACCCGACCTGATATGTCCAAAATGACCCTGGGTCACTAAGGAACTGACACGTGTTCCAACGGTCAGATTTCAAACATACACGGCAACTTTACTTGGGCTACAAGCAAATCTTACTCATCCAGCTCTGGATAAGATTTCCTCTCATTGTATTCGCTCGAAGACATAGGATTTGGGTTGAGCATCACTTCATTCACTCTGACTTAGTTCACTTGGACCCCACTTAACAGTACGGTGGTTCCTATGACTCAACACAGAAGAAAAGGAAACAACGAAACAACTCAGTCTTTGCGCTCCATAGTCTTCACTCAATGTCTTCTCATGTCATAGTCTTCAATGTGAACATCTTCACACACCACCATTGTCTTCAATGTCTTCATACATTTTTAGGGGTCATCTTTGGTAGGTAAACCGAATCAATGAGGGACACTACATGCGTTATCCTGCAATTCTCACAAACGCATTAGTCCCTCAACCAACTTTGTCGTCAATACTCCAAAACCAACTAGGGGTGGCACTAGATGCACTTACAATCTCCCCCTTTTTGGTGATTGATGACAAACTGGTTGAAGTTTTCAACGGGAAAGAAGTATGTGAAATTGTAAAGGATAGCATATTGTCTTCGTAAGTGGCAAGGGCTCCCCCTGAAGATGTGCTTATAAATAATTTGCTTTTGGAATGCAAATGCACATGGCAGGTTGTACTTGTGGAGATCCTCTTCAACTTATGAAGATAATTCATCATGCACAAAATGATATAGCTAAGAGAATGACATGCATAATGAATATTGGACGTCTGCAGAATCATCTAAGTGCGGAAGTTATCATCGGACGTGGAAACGCAAATAAGTAGCAGACGACCATCAAGTTAAGTGTTACAACTCAAAGAATGAAGTGTATCAAAAGCAAGAGTTGTAAGCACTAGGCAAAAATATAAAGCAACCGCCCTTATGAACCCGCTTGAAGACTATCAACTCATATGCTTCTCCCCCTTTTGTCAGTAATGACCAAAAAGGTTTGAAGACATAGAGCATCTACTCGTCCTCTTGAGGAGTAGGTGAAGCAGCAGGGTTGTCGTTGTTGGTTGGCGGTGCAGACGAACTTGGTGCAGTGTCGATGCGTGCAGAAGTAGGGGGCGGTGAAGTTGCATCGTCATCATCATCGATCACATTGGCATTTACAGTTGCCGTGGAGGAAGAATAGTCAGAATCTTCAAGAGATGGAGTTCTACATAGGACAGCATTCTGTGGAGGAGTGGAGTCAAACTTGAATCTTTCAGTGAAGCCATCGTCTTGAAGATCTGCTTCAGCATTGAGCAGGGTCAAACTCTTCCATGATCACCGACAAGTTTCGTGAGTGACAAATGCATTCTTGGTGGCAAGGTTTCGAATGCGATTTACATCCACCAAGAGGCTTTGCATCTGATGCTTGAGCCAAAAATGATGCTTATCTTGCTTCTGATGCAGGGCCACAAGAAGTTCTCGGTCATTTAGGACCCGAGAGCGCTTCCGAGGCCTTTGAGCAATTGTGCTCTCAGTAGCTTCAGTTGGCGCACGATGAGGTAGACGAGTGTTTCCAGCCATTGGATAGACACGAGTTACTGCTTGGACTCCTTCAATAGGCTGAGTGAAGCTTTGGTGTTTAGCATTTTGAAGACTAAGCAGCTTCTTGGCAGGTTCAGGGTATATGGCTTCAACTGACATATCAACCTCTAGTAGAAAGATCACATGATTGCTAGTAGAGGGTTGATAGTTGACAGCAGAGTGTTGCTTGATGAGGCGCATGACCCATGGAGCATAGAACTTCAGGCCAAACAGATAAGATCCAGACGCAGCCAGTTGCCTAAGGAAGAAATCTTGTGCATTGAAGCTGATGCCATTGAGGATGTAAAATACCAATGTCTTCATGGCTCCTTCAAGTTTTGTAGCTGAGGAATGTCCTTTGATCGGCCACAGAGTCCGCCTTATGATGTGATATATGGTGCACGGCAGATACTCAAGGTCATCAACAAAGAACTCCTTTGGATATTCAGCATCATGTGGCAAAGGCTTCATCATGCTCAACATCTGGCTCATGTTTGGTTCTGGCTTATGGAAGATGCTCTCCAGTGCATTGCGGTGGTTTTGGCAACCAGGTTCATATAGCTCTCCGGGAGTGGATAGGCCTGTAAGCTCAATGATGTCAAGAGCTTTGGCTTCATGATGAACATTTCCTGTCATCCACTTGAGAACCCAGGTCTTTGTATCTCTGTTATATCCGCGAATGTGGAGGGTAGCATAGAATTGAAGTAGAAGTTCTTCATTCCAATGTTCTTTGTCTGTCACAAAGCTGAGCAAACCAGCATCACGAAAGCAGTCAAGTGCTTCTTCTAAGCATGGCAGTCTAGCAATGGCTTCAGTGTTGAGGCGCATATGAGGGAAAATGCGCCCTTGGTCATACAGAACACAAGAGTAATAGCTTCGTTGCTGATGACTCCAGAACCGATCTGATGATATTCTTGGCCTTGTGTAGGGGTTCTTGCAGCAGTCAAAGAATGTGTTGTGGCTCTTGAAGCCATTTGCATTGAAGGACCCGACAGATGTGGCAGTACTTGGAAACCTTGGCAGTCCTTTGGCTTCTGGACTTGAGGCGTATGCTCAATGTGATAGTCAAATTGAGGACCAGAGACATTAGGCGGAGGGACCAGAACGGGCCATCTTACTGTGATTAGCTCGCCATGGTTGTATGCTTGCTCGATTGTATAGGGCCTTGGTGGCGGAACAGGAGCAGTGGCAGCAACAGTGGCTTCGGGCTGCACAACAGAAGCTTCAGGAGCATTTTCAGCATTGACTTCTGGTACAGTGCTTGGGACAGGCTCCACATTAGCTTCAGCCATGACTATGTCATTGGCTTCATTGGTGTTGGTGGTGGCAGCCTCAAGGTTTTCAACCTCCACTTGCTGAGCTGGAGGGTCAGGCACAGACACGTTCACTTCATGAACAGCTTCTTCAGGAATGGGAGGAGTAGGGACACGTTCTTCTTTACATTCGTCATCGGCTGATGCAGCCGGATTGTCTTTAGCAGCTGGGGCTTCAGACACGGAGAGATTCATAGTTGGAGTGGCTTCTGAAAACACTTGACGAGCAACAGGTTGATGGTGCACTTCTCCTTCTGGAACACTCGGAAGAGGGACTTGAGGCCTTGGTCCTTTGCGAAGCCTTTGTAATACAGGCGACGCCTTTGGGGATGGAGTGGGCAGGTCCTCATCGTCTTCAACTTGCACGGATGGTGTGGCTTGTTGTTGTTGGGGAGTACTGGGGAAGTCTTGTTGTTGCGGACGATCAGCCCAGGAAGCATCCTGAGCAATTGGCGTTAGAGGACGACCAATGCTGATGATTTTGCTGTTCGTACGAACAGGCGATGATACCACATTGTATTCAATTTGAGGAAGAACTTCATCATCTTCAACATTGTCATGATGACCAATGTCTTCAGCAGTGATGGGATCAACTGCTGGAATCTCTTCAGCTTCAGGAGCCTCTGTGGAAGCAGGCTCATGAACAGTCATTCGTAGTTCTTGGGTAGCGGATGCAGGTTGAACCACTAAGATGGGTTCAACAACAAGGGGCTCTGTGGGAGCAGCCCGATTCTTCTTGGTCTCGCGCTTCTTCTTGGAGGGAGCAACATCAGAGGCTTCTGAGGTTTTCCTTTTTCTGGCTTCAGCCTCTGCAGCCCTCATTTTCTTTTGTTCTGAAGCGGTTGACGTGACCTTAGGCTTCGAGCTAGTCATGCTGCTTGGGAAGACAATGCGAGGTTCATCTTGCCTTGAAGGTGCAGGTTGGACAGTCGATTTCTTCTTCTTCTTTGCAGCCATCCTGGGGTCGATGCCAGGACGACCAAGAGCCTTGCGCCTTTCAGCCTCATTGTAGGAAAGCACACACTTGTCAGCCAGATTTTTCATGCGCTCACGAGAGCCTCTAGCTTCTTCACGCTTCTTGCGAAATGCCTCTTTGAGCTCGTGAAGCATGATCTTGAAGTTCTTGACATCTTGCACACTGAGATTGGCCACATGCTTCTTGAACTAAGCCTTTTCATAGTCAATCTTGTGCTTCAGTTCGACGATGCGCTGAGCAATAGCTAGCTCAGAAGCAATGGTGCCATTGAAGGCGACGCTGAGGCCAATTGGAAGTTGCAGATCATCAAAGCTGAGATTTGGTGTGTCAAACCATTCATCAATGAAGTCATGGAGGACGGCCACATCAAAGAGAGGCAAGTTATTGAAGATCTCTGCTTCTTCCTTGATCTTGATCAGTTGCTCAAGAGCATCATCTGCAAGATCATCATCGCTGGACAGATCAATGTGCTCATCATGCAGAATGGCAGCAGGAGTCAAAGCCTGATTAGTACTCTTGACGAGTTTCTTTTTCTTCTCCGTCTTCTTGGAGATGCGTGAAAGATCTTCAGACTGCACACTGTCTTCAGGAGGTGCAGTGGCCAGTGGCTTCACACGAGAAGCTTTTGGAGGTGCAGCTGATGATGAAGCCTTAATCTTCTTTGGCTTCTGCGGCCTTGGAGGAGGAGCTGGGGCTTCATCAGAATCAACATCATTGTCAGAATGATCCACTTTGGCACCTTGTACCAAGACGTATGAGATGAGGCCATCAAGGTTTGCAAAGGGGCCAATTCTATTTTCTTCAGCTTCACGTGTGCCATCATCATGGGGAGCAGAGGGACCAGGATTGAAGTCTAATCCCCATGACTTCTTGTTTTCCTTTGCCGAAGCCTTAGCATACTGGAAGTTGCGCTTGAAGAGATTGTCGTCACGACACCAGAGCAATGATGATGGGTCGGCATCTTCAGGCTGTGGTCCATGGACCATGCAAGGATAGAATTCTTGCGCAATGGCTTCAGCTTTGTTCTTGGGGGGAAGGCCTCGATAGAGAATATCACCCCAAGGACTCTTGATAGCATTCTTCTCAGCGTACTCCTGGGTCATGAACTTGTACTTGAACCATTGTTCAGCCCAATAGCGTCGAATCCATTGGATTCGAGTCTTGCGCTGATTATAATCCTCTTCAGGATCTGTCTTGTAAAGTTCTGCAAGATCATCAAGCAAATCCTTTGATGTTCCCCCACGACGCTGTCTGCCACCCTTCCTTACTGATTTCTCTACAGCCATGAACTTCAAACTGAATGGTTTCAATAGGTTCAAAGGCTTCAAATGCTTTTTCTTGCTGGTCAGACAGGAACTGGCTTCGGGAGATTCAATGTGTTGCTGTAAGAATTCTGCAAACGAATGCAGACTATGAGAACCTAGGGATTCTCCCACGGACATGTACTTGTGACAGCATTAGAGATGCGAGGGAAGGGGAAGAGGTCATATGCATTCTTAGAAGATTTTGAAGATAAATCAGTTTGAAGACATTGACCTCATGTTGCGAAGACATTCACTTATATGTTGAGAGTCGGTTCCAGATTTGTACGAATCCGTGAATAAGTACAAGTGAGGAATCTAACTAGAAGTGAAGCTTAAGTGAATATACTAGGCAGTATGAGATGCAGACAGAATAGATCTAACTTTGTATAAACAGACACCAATTTTGGTAAATTGGATGAATCATTGAGGATCAAAAAGCTGGTAAAAATAGAGTTATATTTACCATACGATGAACTGCTAGATGGGATGAATAGGAGACCGAGCAGTTCAATCCATCGTGCCCTAACTTGGCGATGGAGGACACCTACGGCGGCGACAGAGAGGACGATGCCCGCGGCCGGCGTGAGGACGGCGTCGGAGAAGTCGCGGCAGCTAAGCGCTTCGTCGCCGGCGTCGTCGAGAGCTAGCGGTGGCGCTAGGGTTTTGACGAGGTGGAGAGGTGGAAGAAGGTTTTCTTGACCGCAGGGGATACATATTTATAAGTAGGTGTGCGGCACAGCGCAATTACGCAGGTGCCCCTGACTGTTCACGCCCACCAAGTTTGTTGGATGGTTGTTCCGGCTTCTCCGGATATTGAGAATAAAGATGAATCATTTTAAAGAGGACTTGATGTTTCTCTCTGTGTCTTCTGCTGACAAGGATGCATAGAAGAGATTCGACAGTTTCAACAGAATGCATATGATTTGGACAGATAGAGTTTGAGATAGTAAGCATAGAGAGATTAGGGTCCGATCACATTCACTTAGTTCAAAAGATTCAACAATGAAGACATAGCTATAAGTGAATGCTGTAGAGGACAGAATACTAGTATATATATATATATATATATATATATATATATATATATGAGAAATCAGTCAACTCAACATAGTGAAGAAATCATGAAGATAAGTTGAAAGTTGAAGACAAATCAATATGCGAAGATATTCAACAATAACGCCATGAGTGAAACACTTCAAACCAAGAAATTTGGTGGTGGCGTTACCCACCGTATAGGAAGTATTAGACCCAGACACAATGCACAATTATTGTGGCGCTCCGAAGTCAAATTCCACGTTAATGTATTCACACTCAGAATGTAAGTCTTCATTGATTGAAGATATACTTTACTTCGTGTGTTGTACATCTAAGTCATCAACATGCACAAGTGTTAGGATGTGTGCCTGATCACAGGACATTCGAGGATTCCAAGATATTTAGCTCACACCGTAACTTGCAAAACCTTTTCTCATCCAGGGGCTTTGTGAAGATATCTGCCAGTTGCTCTTCAGTGTTGACGTGAATGATGTCAATATCTTTCTTCATGGCATGATCTCTGAGAAAGTGATGACGAATTTCAATGTGCTTTGTCTTCGAGTGCTGAACTAGATTGTTGGCAATCTTGATGGCGCTTTCGTTGTCGTAGAAGAGAGGTACTTGTTTCAGATTGACGCCATAGTCCTTGAGAGTTTGCTTCATCCACAGAAGCTGAGCACAACAAGATCTAGCAGCAATGTATTCAGATTCAGCAGTTGAGAGTGATACACAGTTTTGCTTCTTTGAAGACCAACAGACAAGTGATCATCCCAGAAAGTGACATGTTCCTGATGTTGACTTGCGATCCACCTTGTCACCAGCATAATCAGCATCCGAGAATCCAACCAGATCAAACCTTGAGCCCTTTGGATACCATAATCCGAGTGTTGGGGGTGTAAGCCAAATACCTAAGAATTCACTTCACAGCTAAGTGATGCGATTCCTTTGGTGCCGCTTGGAATCGAGCACACATGCAAACACTAAGCATAATATCTGGCCTAGATGCACATAGGTAAAGTAAAGAACCAATCATGGAGCGGTATACCTGTTGATTGAACTCTTTCCCATTGTCGTCGGGACCAAGATGATGTTTGGCTGGCATTGGCGCGTGTAACCTTTGCAATCTTGCATGCCGAACTTCTTCAGACAGTCTTTGAGATATTTTTCTTGAGATATGAAGATGCCATTTCTTTGCTGACGAATTTGAAGACCAAGGAAGAACTTCAGCTCACCCACCATGGACATCTGATATTGCTCTTGCATCATGTATCCAAACTCATCACTATACTTCTGATTGGTGCAGCCGAAGATTATGTCATCCACATATATTTGGCATACAAACAGTTCACCATCATATGTCTTCGTGAAGAGTGTGGGATCGAGGGATCCTGGTTTGAAGCCTTTGCTCTTCAGGAAGTCTTTGATTGTATCATACCAAGCGCGAGGAGCTTGTTTGAGGCCATACAGTGCTTTGTTTAGTTTGTACACCATATCAGGATGTTTTGGATCTTCAAAGCCAGGTGGTTGAGCAACATACACTTCTTTAATCTTTCCATTGAGGAAAGCACTTTTCACATCCACTTGATATAGCAAGATGTTGTGGTGATTAGCATAGGCTAGCAGTATGCGAATAGCTTCAAGCCTAGCCACAGGAGCAAATGTTTTCATCGAAGTCAATTCCTTCAACTTGAGTATATCCTTGTGCCACTAGACGTGCTTTGTTTCTGACGACTTGACCATGCTCATCTTGCTTGTTCCGATATATCGATTTAGTGCCAATAATGTTATGCTTGCGAGGGTCAGGGCGCTTCACAAGTTCCCAAACATTATTCAGATTGAACTGTTGAAGTTCTTCCTGCATGGCTTGAATCCATTCAGGTTCCATAAAGGCTTCAGCAACTTTCTTGGGTTCAGATATTGATACAAATGAAAAATGCCCACAGAAATTTGCTAGCTATGTCGCCCTTGAGCGAGTAAGTGGACCAGGTGCGTTGATCCTATCAATTATCTTCTCAATTTGTACTTCATTTGCAACACGAGGATGAAATGGACGAAGACTTTGCTCATGTTGATCATTGTCATCATTGGAAGGATTGTCTTCGGTCTGAGCATTGTCTTCAGGTTGGTTTGGTGCAGAAATGATCAGTTCCTCTTCAGGCTATGCTTCAGAGGGCATGATTTCACCCGTTCCCATCAGCTTGATAGATTCACTGGAAGGAGATTCATCTAATGTTCTTGGTAGGAGCTCTCGTTGTGAACCATTGGTTTCATCAAATCGCACGTCCATAGTTTCAACGATTTTGTAGTGAAAGAGGTTGAAGACTTTGTAAGAGTGTGAATCCTTTCCATAACCGAGCATGAAGCCTTCGTGTGCTTTAGGCTCAAATTTTGACTTGTGATGGGGATCCTTGATCCAGCATCTAGCCCCAAAAACTCTGAAGTAGCTGACATTTGGCTTCTTGCCAGTAAGGAGCTCATAGGATGTTTTGCCCAGAAGCTTATGGATGTAGACATGGTTGATGATGTGACAAGCTGTATCAATAGCTTCAGGCCAGAACTTTCTTGGTGTCTTGTACTCATCGAGCATAGTTCGAGCCATCTCAATGAGGGTTCTGTTCTTGCGCTCTACAATGCCATTTTGCTGAGGTGTGTATGGGGCAGAGAATTCATGAGTGATTCCCATTGTATCCAGATAAAGATCAAGCCCGGTGTTCTTGAATTCAGTGCCGTTATCACTTCTGATATGCTTGATCTTGACGCCATAATTGTTCATTGCTCGATTGGCGAATCGTCTGAAGACATCTTGTACTTCAGTCTTGTAGAGAATTATGTGCACCCATGTATATCTTGAGTAGTCATCAACAATGACGAAGCCATAGAGACACGCCGTTGTTGTGAGGGTAGAGTAGTGAGTAGGGCCAAATAAGTCCATGTGCAACAACTTGAAGGGTTGAGATGTCGTCATGATTGTCTTCGAGGGGTGCTTGGCCCTAGTCATCTTCCCGGCTTCGCAAGCACCACACAAATGATCTTTCTTGAACTTGACACCTTCGATGCCTATGACATGCTTCTTCTTGACGAGAGTGTGTAAGTTCCTCATGCCAGCATGTCCCAACCTTCGATGACAGAGCTAGCATTCTGAAGCTTTTGCAAGAAGACATACGGCAAGCTGTGGACCTGCTGAGAAATCTACCATGTATAGATCACCTTTCCTATACCCTTCAAAGACTAGAGACTTGTCAAATTCCATTAGTACAAGGCAACGATATTTTCCGAATATCACAATCATGTTTAAGTCACAAAGCATCGAGACAGACATTAAGTTGAATCCAAGGGATTCAACAAGCATCACTTTATCCATGTGTTGATCCTTTGAGATTGCAACTCTACCTAGACCCAATACCTTGCCTTTACCAGTGTCAGCAAATGTGATTTGACTCTTGTCGGATGGGCGTAAGATCGAGTCCATGAGAAGACTTCGATCACCAGTCATATGATTAGTGCATCCGCTGTCAATAATCCATTCTGAAACACGAGGTGTCATACCCTACAGTGCAGTTAGGAGGATAGGCTTCACAAGGTATGTTGTGAAGCATAAGCATTTGACGTACACATGGATTATCACAGCTCTTAGCATAAGGTTAGAACTCATAGTATGACTGGTAAGCGATTCACATGTGAAATATATGGTAAGATCATTTTATCATGCGTCCCTTATAGTGTTTTAGGTCCCCAACAATAACATCAGACGCCTTTGATTGCTGGCTGGAGACCATGTTCTGCAAAAGAGAGTTAGTTCTTCTTCACCACCCACATCTTTAGGGGTGGCTTATAAGCAATGAGTCTAAGTGCAACATCTGAGAATTTCGGCTTTGGAGCCCTAGCAAATAGCCTTGCATGAGATGAATGATACTCATATGAATAAGCAGAAAAGTTCTTAGTCCTATGAACATAGCGGTTTGAAGACACACGCTCATATTCATAAGTTTGAGTACGATCTCCCTGCAAAACATTGGCGTTAGGGTGACTTAGGTGAGTCCTGTTTCCGTATGAAGCCGTTGGACCATGTGACGCCTTTGGTCTGGGGTTTGTCTTCTTCCCTGGTGGTGTCATGACAACATTCACAGGAAGATTCTCAAGACAGCTTTGGGGAACCCAGATCTTCTTCATTGGCGGTCCATTCCTGCAGTTAGTACCAATATACCTGGCAAACACTTCACCATTCTAATTTTTGAATAGTTTATTGTTTGCATCAAAGGATTCATCAATGATAATAGGATTAGCACAGGTAAAGCGAGATAAGGTGGATGGATCCACTGAAGGTTCCTTTGCAGCAACCCGTGTGGTTTTGGGATACTGCTTAGGCTTCAAGTAGGATCCATCAACATTCATTTTCCTCTCGAACCCAACACCCTCTTTCCTAGGGTTTCGGTTCAGAATATGCTTTTTGAGGACATCGCAAAGTGTCTGGTGCCCTTTCAGACTTTTATACATCCCTGCTTCAAGCAATGTCTTCAACCTAGCATTTTCATCAGCAATAGTAGTGGTATCCTCAGCAGAGGGGTTAGTTACCACATCAGTAGTTGAAGACAGCAACAGTAGCAGCAGTGGAACATTCAACAACAGAGATAGCGTTATTACGCTCAATGCATTTTAGACATGGTGTTCAAGTCCTTCCTGAGCAACGCTGATTTGTTGAGCAAGTAATGAATCGTGCTTCTTCAGAAGATCTTCATAATCCACTCTTATCTTTTCAAGATCTTGCTTTCTTTTAAGACATTCATAAGAAAGCTTCTCATGATCAGAAACGAGAGCATTATGTTGATCTTGAAGGGCGTCAAACTTGGAATGAAGTCTTTGAAGACTCTCAGCCAATGCTTTTGACCGGTCCATTTCTTCACCCAACATATCATCGCTCTTACTAAGCATGTTTTGAACCTTTTCCAAAGCTCTTTGTTGTTTAGTGGCAAGGGAAGCAAGTTTGACATAGCTGGGGCCAAATTCATCACCTGATTCATCATCACTAGTTTCAGAGAGGTAGCATTCAGTTACCTTAGCACCCCCTGCCAAGAGGCATGGTGAAGATGAAGGCGATTCAGGTGGAAAGGTCATCTCCTTAAGAGATTCCTTGTAATCATCAAGCCAAGGATCATGACGATTAAGATGACCTTCATAGACCTCAGAAAGCCGGTCCCAGATTAGCTTCACGTGATTGAGGTGCATGACGTTTCTGAACTAATTTTGGGACAGACAGGAGCAGATGACATCCTTCGCTGTGAGGTTCAGTAGAGTGTACTTGTGAATGTCATCAGCCTCTGCCATCTTGCATAGATCAGTAAGACCAATCTCAGTGACGTCCACAGTTTGCTATCCGTAGCCATGAGTTGCTTCTTCATCATGGCTTTCCACCGAGGATAATCATGACCGTCAAAGGTGGGACAAGATACGTTCCTCAATCCTGCAGTCGACATAGCTAAACTCCAGGTGGTTAAACCGAATCACACAGAACAAGGGAGTACCTTGCTCTGATACCAATTGAAAGTGCTAGTTATCGACTAGAGGGGGGGGTGAATAGGTGATTTTTATCAAAGTCTTCAAAACGTGGAAGTTTCGAAGACAAACAATAGAAATGACCTAATTGATATGCAGCGGAAGATAAACTACAACAAGCAAGCCATAGTCAAGTATGCAATAGTGTTAACGTACGAAGACTAATAGCAGCTAGGTTGTAAGGATCAGGATGGAAGATAGTATGAAGCCAATCAACAATAGTAGTCAAGCAACGAACTCAAATAGATAAGACAGATAAGCAATGACTTCACGAAGACAAACTCAAAGTAAAGGAGGGAAGGGATAGAACCAGTCACTTGTTGAAGACACATGATTTGTTGGACCAGTTCCAGTTGCTGTGACAACTGTACGACTGGTTAGGGAGGCTGAGATTCAACTCGGAAGACCGCGTCTTCACCTTAATCCCCTTGAGCTAAGGACACACAGTCCTCGCCCAATCACTCTAGTAAGTCTTCAAGGTAGACTTCCGAACCTTCACAGACTTTGTTCACCAGCAATCCACAATGACTCTTGGATGCTCAGAACACGACGCCTAACCGGCTGGAAGATACACAGTCCTCAAGTGTAATAAGTCTTCAGGTCACACAGACAGAAAGACTTCAGTGATGCCTAACACTCTTTGGCTCTGGGTGTTTGGGCTTTGTCCTCGCAAGGATTTCTTTCTCAAAGGCTTCGAGGTGGGTTGCTCTCAAAACGACAAAAGCCATAAACTAACTCTGAGCAGCCACCAATTTATGGTGTAGGGGGTGGGCTATTTATAGCCACAAGACAACCCGACCTGATATGTCCGAAATGACCCTGGGTCACTAAGGAACTGACACGTGTTCCAACGGTCAGATTTCAAACAAACACAGCAACTTTACTTGGGCTACAAGCAAAGCTGGCTCATCCAGCTCTGGATAAGATTTCCTCTCATTGTCTTCGCTCGAAGACATAGGATTTGGGTTGAGCATCACTTCAGTCACTCTGACTTAGTTCACTTGGACCCCACTTAACAGTACGGTGGTTCCTATGACTCAACACAGAAGAAAAGGAAACAACGAAACAACTCAGTCTTCGCGCTCCATAGTCTTCACTCAATGTCTTCTCATGTCATAGTCTTCAATGTGAACATCTTCACACACCACCATTGTCTTCAATGTCTTCATACATTTTTAGGGGTCATCTCCGGTAGGTAAACCAAATCAATGAGGGACACTACCTGCGTTATCCTGCAATTCTCACAAACGCATTAGTCCCTCAACCAACTTTGTCGTCAATACTCCAAAACCAACTAGGGGTGGCACTAGATGCACTTACATGTGGTAGGATGAGAAGGAACAAGTGTGGCGTCTTGCCGAAGGCGCAGAAATCTGTAGGGTACTCGCACTTTGGGCACTGCAACTGAAACACACTAGATTCAGTACGAAGAAAAATGCATCAACGGCGGCGGCTGCCATCCTAGGATTACCTGCAACCAAGGGACTTGGATTTATCGGGGATGGATGAAGAATTCGTACCTGGTTCTCCATGAGAAAACCCTATGCAATCGCCGAGCGGGGGTTTTCTCTGAACAAGCAGACGAGGGAGAAGGGGATTCTGGCCCAGTGAAATATTGCCGCTTCGTCCGTCCAGCTTACTACTAAAGCGGGAAAGGGGGGGTTGTGATTTGACGGCTCATTGGGCATGACTGCGGCGCTACGACCGGGGTGTGTCTACCGTGAAGTTGTGCACTCTAATTTATGCATATGGCACGTGGACCCCGTTGCCGGTTGCCCCACATATTAGCGAAAGGAAGTATAAAGACAGGAGTAACTAGTTACACATAAATATATATTTTGACAGAGAGATACTCCCTCTGTAAAGAAACATACAAATATTTTATATCACAGGCTCACCTTGCCGAGAAATATACTCCCTCTACAACGCACGGGCATTATGGGGGTTTAGCTTTTTTTTATGGGGGTTCAGCTGAGAATATAATACTCAGATAGGCTCACGGTTCTGGACTTTGGGCCGCAGGCCAACCCTGCATGTTTGGGGGCCCATGTGTTCTACCTCAACGCTTTTCATATTGCAAGCGATCGGTACTGCGCTGGTTTTAGATGCTGTCGCAAGGCGAATACACAAAATTGAATAAAGCGCGGCAGCTGTTGGAATGAAATCGAACGACAGTTCCTAACCAGCAATCAGAGTTGCAATTCTATCAACGATATACCATGTGATAAATAATATTGTCGTACTACTTATACACACATGACACTTGTTTCACCATGCCAGATTATTACATCAAAATCTCTCGGAGGATAGATCAGTTCGACAGTTGCGTGCTGCTACTGAAGAATTTCAAAGTTAATTTGGACCAGCTCTCCTTGCCGAGAAAGTTCGATTTTGACATCATCCCCTACCGCAAGATATGATTTAGATTTGAACCTTGACCATCCTTTAGCATCAATCATCATGCGACCATCCTTTGTACTTACGGTATATTGAGCGGGTTCATTCACACCAAGGCTGCGCATGGTAAGAGAAACTTGGCCGCGGTCGTCCGGATTGTTGAACGACTCCCTCGTTGCTATAGGAATTCTCTGTTTGCAAACAAGAAGACATACCCAAATAGTTAGCTCAACACAGTGAATCATGTGAAACAACATGGAAAGAAAAAAGAACGAAGCACTTGGGCGGCCAATGCTTACCAAGAAGGTGGACATGCCGGTTTTTGTAAGGACTTTGGTATATGAAGTGTGAACTGCAGCCCAGTCTGTTGCCGGTGCAACTGCACGGGCCGGACCAAATGCAAGTGCAAGTGTTGGTGCAGGTGCCGAAGCTGCTGCTGCTGCCGGAGATGGTGCTCCTTGTAGAGCTGGTGCCGGTGTCGATGCCCGATCCTCCGGTAGATCAGACTGATCCGTTGACGCGGTCGGTGCCCAATCCTCAGCTGGATCGGACTGAGCTGCTGCCGCTGTTAGTGCTAGAGCAACTGCCGGTGCTCGATCTGTGCGAGATAGCGTCGATCGTGTCTGGTCTGCTATGATCAGCTTTCTAACTTGACTAGGATCCATGACTGTGATCTAGTTTTTTTTCTTCATTTCTTTTAAATGCGAGAAGGACTAATTGTGGCGTTTTTGTTAAACCAAACTGTAGTTCATCATAGGGATTCAGCTTGTACTCAGATAACAAACTGATCCAGTTTTTTCCAGTAATATAAGTGATGGACAGTGCCTTCATTACTGACACGATATAAGAAGTGAAACCTGCAAAAATAGCCATCATAGAGCAAACCAAACAATTTATTCTGTGATGAATGTCACATGGCAAAACCTGCATCGTAAAATTGCAGGAAAAGAAGGAAAACATGACATTAAATCAGTAAGATTTAGATAGTAAATCAATAAGATTTACTTGATGTGACACGAGTGAATCCTTACCAGGTGATCACTATGTTGAAGTACTAAACAGGAGATTGATCGTCCAACTACGCGTGGCATGCAGGGGCCCTGCCTACTCCCATAAGCAGGACAGTCCAAAGGTCGTGACAAATTGTATGGACCGAACATCCATGGGACTGGAAATCCTGGTGGGTGCGATAAACCTTGCAATGCATACAGATATTGGAGTGTAACCATAATTGATAATCCGTCCTCACAAAAAATATGATCTAGATACTTCAAAATGTACAGACTGAATTGAGTGGATAGACATTAACATAGACCATTCTCAGGACTGACCACACACCAAAAGCGACGGTATTAATAAACAATACAGGGTTCACAAACACAAATCAAGTACTGAACAATAGTACTTACTACAGACAAGCAAAGTTGCACCAACTAAACTTTGCAGACTATTTCTTGCCACCGACCTACGGGATGAACCCTGCATAACTGACTAGGCCATGGACTTCGTGTGAGATGTCTACATGCACCATCACCATCTTGTCAACCTTGGAGAACCTAACAGACTGGTCTTTCCACTCATAAACATGATGATGAAGACATGTCTCATCAGATTTGTTGGGAAGCTTTACAAGAACCACACCCTTCGTAATCGAAGGCATAGCCAGGAAATTGTTGTGGTCAAGTATAGCCTCGAGTACATGCCTGACAACAATGCTACAGGAAAACACTAGTTCAGGACACGTGGTGACAAGGACACATCAGCTGGATAGTTCAGCAGTAGAACTCATCATCAGGTCTTCCAGTTCACACGACATGACTTTGAGAACTTCATCTCCACCGCGGACCTGGTTCTAATTCAAACAGAAACCATATTTTATTACTTCCTCTGTTCAGAAATATAAGATGATTTTCGATATTATACTCCATATATGACTACATATACGCACATAAATGAGTGAACAAATACACTAGAACATGTCTTGAACGGCATGAGAGCAGAGGGATTAGATGCAATATCCATAACACAAGTTACTGAGGCAAATATACCCTCTTAAAAGGTAGCATTGATGTTCATAAATTACTCCCTCCGTCCCAAAATTCTTGTCTTAGATTTGTCTAGATACGGATGTATCAAGTCACATTTTAGTATTAGATACATCCATATCTAGACAAATCTAAGACACGAAATTTGGGACAGAGGGAGTAGTTGAAAGTAATCTATAAGAAATCAGTGTCAACCTCTCGCATGTTTTGGTCAAAAGAGGAATTTAGAACCGTCATTTGGCACACTAAAATCACATGCAAGATCACCCAGAAAGTTGTACTATACTACCAGTACTAGTACTGCGTGTTAGATGAAAAAACACGATCAAGATCGAGAAAAAGATCGTCAACAAGAGACATTACCTGGACTTGCTTAATGAGGGATCCCGGAGAGGGGGGCTTGGACAGGGCGATGGCTTTGAGCTTGTCTGCGGTAGTCTCGGCGGGGTGCTTGTGCTTCTTCGTACCATGAGCCTCGATGGTTTTGGCCAGAGCCATAGACATCACGTCGGCCGGTGCTCCGGCGTCCATCCAAGAGAGGAAGCTGAGAGAGAAGAGTGAAAGGAGGAACGAGATGAGGGAGAAGCGAAGCGAGTGGGGGTTTTCTTCAAGAGAGGAAGCTGAGAGAGAAGAGTGAAATGATGGTTGCTTCGTCCATCCAACTTACTACTGGAAAGGAGGGGGTTTTGTGATTTGACGGCTCATTGGGCATTACTGCGGCGGTTCGATCAGGGTAGTATACCTTCACTCTACTACAGAGTAATTTAGTGCATGGCAAGTGGACCTAGGTGCTGGATGTCCCACACGTCGGCGAAAGTGAGTAATTTAGTGCATGGCTGGAGGAGGATCCGCACGGTAGAGCGTGTCCACTGTTTTTCATTCTGAAGAAAAAAATGATTACATCAAGCGTTTCCACTCTTACGACGGAGGAGTGCGAAACACGACAGCCACTTGAACATACACAGTGCTCCTACTACTAGGCATGTGCGGTGGTTCATACGTCAGTACTACACAATCTTGTTGCTAGTGTAGTAAGATATGACGATAACAAATGATGTTGTGCGCATGTCAACTACTCCTATATGTAACATAGTACCGCTTTTTCGACTGTCCGGTCGAGAATGAATGGTGAGATCAATGTTAACAGAACTAGGTCCACACCGCACGGAGAGTACGGTGCTACAATACTCCACGAAACATGAACCATATGAAGCACATCCTATAGTGTTAGACAGGGTGTATGAAGGGTGCACGGGATGGGAGCAAAAGTTCCCTTCTTGACCCACTTTTGGGTGTTTGATAGAGTGCATGAACCATGAAGGGTGCATGAGTCCACACTAGTAGGTTGACAAAAATACACGAAGAGGAAACAACTATATTGAGATGAGAATGCAACCAAACACACCCACACACTTTGTGCTACAGTGATTGATCTGCACCGTCTGAGTTTGATCCAACGGTCATGTTGCGCCGAGACATGGACATGCCCATGCAGAGGGTGCCTAAACACCACCGAAGTCCCTCTGCTTCTCGAGGCGCACACCGTTGGTGATGCAGGGTGCAACCGCCCACAGAGCCCGCTCTCGGTCGACAGGAGCAAGCTCGTCAAAGATGGCGTCCAATGGCACGAATGGATTCCGGTGACGGAGCCCTAAAAGGATTCGCCCGGCAACGGCGAACCCGCAACCCCTCCTTGTCCAGCTCAGCCCCCACCATCGTGCGGAGATGGCTCAGCTCCTCGGGGATATAGGTGAAGAAGGAGACCAGGCCAGGAAGCCATAGCTCATTGAAGTCGACCGGGTGGTTGAACGGGTTTACCCCGACGGCCGGCATTGTCGCGCTGGCACAACGGTAGGAATCACGCAGCCGCAACACGTGCGTGGCAACTTGGTTCACCAAGTGGCTGAGGCGATCCTGGACCTCGTCACGATCGGCCCGCTCGCACTCCAGCCGGCTCCCCTGAGGGCCTATCGTATCTCCCGCTTTCTGCAGCAACGCCGCCGACGCCTCGAGCATCTTTGTGGTGGACGCCTGCCACTTTTGAAGCTCCGTGAACTCCCGCACATAACGGAGGAGCATGGCACTCCTCTCCTCCTTGACCTCACGAAGCTCCACGTCCTTGGCCCTGAGCTCCGCATCCTTGGCATGGAGCTCCTGTGTCAGGCGCCTCACCTCGGACTCTGTAATCTGCTACGCTGCCATGGCACCAGGTAGAAGCAATGGGGAGAGGAAGCAAAGGGGGCGAAACGGCTGAAAGGCAATGCAATCTACGGGAAGGCGGAGAGAGCCAACCGAGGAGCGGGGAATCTTTTGGTTTTCATCACGGTAATGTTGGGAAACGTTGCATAAAATAAAATTTTTCCTACGTTCACCAAGATCAATCTATGAGTTCATCTAGCAACGAGAGAGAGGTGTGCATCTACATACCCTTGTAGATCGTGACCGGAAGCGTTCAAGAGAACGGGGTTGAGGGAGTCGTACTCGTCGTGATCCAAATCACCGGAGATCCTAGCGCCGAACGGACGGCACCTCCGCGTTCAACACACGTACAGTCAGCGTGACGTCTCCTCCTTCTTGATCCAGCAAGGGGGAAGGAGAGGTTGATGAAGATCCAGCAGCACGACGGCGTGGTGGTGGATGCAGCAGGGATCCGGCAGGGCTTCACCAAGCGACCACGGGAGGGAGAGGTGTAGCAAGGGGGGAAGGGAGGCGCCAGGTGTCAGGGTGCGTCTGCCCTTCCACCCCCCTCTTTATATAGGGACCCCCGGGGGGCGCCGGCCCTAGGAGATGGGATCTCCTAAGGGGGGCGGCGGCCAAGAGGGGAAACTTGCCCCCCAAGGCAAGTGGAGGCACCCCCTCCCCTAGGGTTCCCAACCCTAGGCGCAGAGGGGGGCCCAGGGGGGGGGGGGCGCACCAGCCCACCAGGGGCTGGTTCCCCTCCCACTTCAGCACATGGGGCCCTCCGGGATAGGTGTCCCCACCCGGTGGACCCCCGGGACCCTTCCGGTGGTCCCGGTACAATACTGGTGAACCCCGGAACTTTCCCGATGGCCGAAACTCGACTTCCCATATATAATTCTTTACCTCCGGACCATTCCGGAACTCCTCGTGACGTCCGAAATCTCATCTGGGACTTCGAACAACTTTCGGTTTGCTGCATACTAATATCTTTACAACCCTAGCGTCACCGAACCTTAAGTGTGTAGACCCTACGGGTTCGGGAGACACGTAGACATGACCGAGACGGCTCTCCGGTCAATAACCAACAGCGGGATCTGGATACCCATGTTGGCTCCCACATGCTCCTCGATGATCTCATCGGACGAACCACGATGTCGAGGATTCAAGCAACCTCGTATACAATTCCCTTTGTCAATCGGTACATTACTTGCCCGAGATTCGATCGTTGGTATCCCAATACCTCGTTCAATCTCGTTACCGGCAAGTCACTTTACTTGTACCGTAATGCATGATCCCGTGACCAGACACTTGGTCACTTTGAGCTCATTATGATGATGCATTACTGAGTGGGCCCAGAGATACCTCTCCGTCATATGGAGTGACAAATCCCAGTCTCGATCTGTGTCAAGCCAACAGACACTTTCGGAGATACCTGTAGTGCACCTTTATGTTGTGATGTTTGGTACACCCAAAGCACTCCTACGATATTCGGGGGTTACAGATCTCATGGTCTAAGGAAAAGATACTTGACATTGGAAAAGCTCTAGCAAACGAACTACACGATCTTGTGCTATGCTTAGGATTGGGTCTTGTCCATCACATCATTCTCCTAATGATGTGATCCCGTTATCAATGACATCCAATGTCCATAGTCAGGAAACCATGACTATCTGTTGATCAATGAGCTAGTCAACTAGAGGCTCACTAGGGACATATTGTGGTCTATGTATTCACACGTGTATTACGATTTCCGGATAATACAATTATAGCATGAATAAAATACAATTATCATGAACAAGGAAATATAATAATAATCCTTTTATTATTGCCTCTAGGGCATATTTCCAACAGTCTCCCACTTGCACTAGAGTCAATAATCTAGTTACATTGTGATGAATCGAACACCCATAGAGTTCTGGTGTTGATCATGTTTTGCTCGCGGAAGAGGTTTAGTCAATGGATCTGTGACATTCAGATCTGTATGTACTTTGCAAATATCTATGTCTCCATCTTGAACATTTTCACGGATGGAGTTGAAACGATGCTTGATGTGCCTGGTCTTCTTGTCAAACCTGGGCTCCTTGGCAAGGGCAATAGCTCCAGTGTTGTCACAGAAGAGAGTGATCGGCCCTGACGCATTGAGTATGACTCCTAGGTCGGTGATGAACTCCTTCATCCATATTGCTCCATGTGCTGCCTCCGAGGCTGCCATGTACTCCGCTTCACATGTAGATCCCGCCACGACTCTATGCTTGCAACTGCACCAGCTAACTGCTCCACGATTCAACATATACATGTATCCGGTTTGTGACTTAGAGTCATCCAGATCTGTGTCGAAGCTAGCATCGACATAACCCTTTACGACAAGCTCTTCGTCACCTTCATAAACGAGAAACATGTCCTTTGTCCTTTTCAGGTACTTCAGGATATTCTTGACCGCTGTCCAGTGTTCCTTGCCGGGATTACTTTGGTACCTTCCTACCAAACTTACGGCAAGGTTTACATCAGGTATGGTACACAACATGGCATACATAATAGATCCTATGGCTGAGGCATAGGGGATGACACTCATCTCTTCTTTATCTTCTTCCGTGGTCGGGCATTGAGCCGAGCTCAATCTCACACCTTGCAATATAGGCAAGAACCCTTTCTTGGACTGATCCATATTGAACTTCTTCAATATCTTATCAAGGTATGTGCTTTGTGAAAGACCTATGAGGCGTCTCGATCTATCCCTATAGATCTTGATGCCTAATATGTAAGCAGCTTCTCCAAGGTCCTTCATTGAAAAACACTTATTCAAGTAGGCCTTAATGCTGTCCAAAAGTTCTATATCATTTCCCATCAGAAGTATGTCATCTACATATAATATGAGAAATGCTACAGAGCTCCCACTCACTTTCTTGTAAACGCAGGCTTCTCCATAAGTCTGCATAAACCCAAACGCTTTGATCATCTCATCAAAGCGAATGTTCCAACTCCGAGATGCTTGCACCAGCCCATAAATGGATCACTGGAGCTTGCATACCTTGTTAGCATTCTTAGGATCGACAAAACCTTCCGGTTGCATCATATACAGTTCTTCCTTAAGATAGCCATTCAGGAATGCCGTTTTGACGTCCATCTGCCATATCTCATTATCATAGTATGCGGCAATTGCTAACATGATTCGGACGGACTTCAGCTTCGCTACGGGAGAGAAGGTCTCATCATAGTCAACCCCTTGAACTTGCCGATAACCCTTAGCGACAGGTCGAGCTTTATAGATGGTAACATTACCATCCGCGTCCGTCTTCTTCTTAAAGATCCATTTGTTTTCTATCACTCGCCGATCATCGGGCAAGTCTGTCAAAGTCCATACTTTGTTTTCATACATGGATTCTATCTCGGATTACATGGCTTCAAGCCATTTGTTGGAATCTGGGCCCGCCATCGCTTCTTCATAGTTCGAAGGTTCACCGTTGTCTAACAACATGATTTCCAGGACAGGGTTGCCATACCACTCTGGTGTGGAACGTGTTCTTGTGGACCTACGAAGTTCAGTAGCAACTTGATCCGAAGTACCTTGATCATCATCATTAATTTCCTCTCCAGTCGGTGTAGGCACCACAGGAACATTTTCCTGAGCTGCACTACTTTCCGGTTCAAGAGGTAGTAATTTATCGAGTTCTACTTTCCTCCCACTTACTCCTTTCGAGAGAAACTCTTTTTCCAGAAAGGATCCGTTCTTGGCAACAAAGATCTTGCCTTCGGATCTAAGGTAGAAGGTATACCCAATGGTTTCCTTAGGGTATCCTATGAAGACGCAGTTTTCCGACTTGGGTTCGAGCTTTTCAGGTTAAAGTTTCTTGACATAAGCATCGCATCCACAAACTTTTAGAAACAACAGCTTAGGTTTCTTCCCAAACCATAGTTCATACAGTGTCGTCTCAACGGATTTAGACGGAGCCCTATTTAAAGTGAATGTAGCTGTCTCTAGAGCGTATCCCCAAAATGATAGCGGTAAATCGGTAAGAGACATCATACATCGCACCATATCCAATAGAGTGCGATTACGACGTTCGGACACACCGTTACGCTGAGGTGTTCCAGGCGGCGTGAGTTGTGAAAAAATTCCACATTTTCTTAAGTGTGTACCAAATTCGTGACTTAAATATTCTCCTCCACAATCTGATCGTAAGAACTTTATCTTTCGGTCACGTTGATTCTCTACCTCAGTCTGAAATTCCTTGAACTTTTCAAAGGTCTTAGACTTGTGTTTCATCAAGTAGACATACCCATATCTACTTAAGTCATCAGTGAGAGTGAGAACATAACGATATCCTCCACGAGCCTCAACGCTCATTGGACCGCACACATCAGTATGTATGATTTCCAATAAGTTGGTTGCTCGCTCCATTGTTCAGGAGAAAGGAGTCTTGGTCATTTTGCCCATGAGGCATGGTTCGCATGTGTCAAATGATTCATAATCGAGAGACTCTAAAAGTCCATCAGCATGGAGCTTCTTCATGCGCTTGACACCAATGTGACCAAGGCGGCAGTGCCACAAGTATGTGGGACTATCGTTATCAACCTTACATCTTTTGGTATTCACACTATGAATATGTGTAACATTACGTTCGAGATTCATTCCATTGACCATCGAGGCATGACCATAAAACATATCTCTCATATAAATAGAACAACCATTATTCTCGGATTTAAATGAGTAGCCATCTCATATTAAACGAGATCCATATACAATGTTCATGCTCAAACTTGGCACTAAATAACATTTATTGAGGTTTAAAACTAATCCCGTGGGTAAATGTAGAGGTAGCGTGCCGACGGTGATCACATCGACCTTGGAACCATTCCCGACGCGCATCATCACCTCGTCCTTCGCCAGTCTCCACTTATTCCGCAGCTCCTGCTTTGAGTTACAAATATGAGCAACGGCACCGGTATCAAATACCCAGGAGCTACTACGAGCACTGGTAAGGTACACATCAATTACATGTATATCACATATACATTTTGTGTTGCTAGCCTTCTTGCCCGCTAAGTATTTGGGGTAGTTCCGCTTCTAGTGACCCTTCCCTTTGCAATAAAAGCACTCAGTTTTAGGCTTGGGTCCATTCTTTGACTTCTTCCCGGCAACTGGCTTACCGGGCGCGGCAACTTCCTTGCCGTCCTTCTTGAAGTTCTTCTTACCCTTGCCTTTCTTGAACTTGGTGGTTTTATTGACCATCAACACTTGATGTTCCTTTTTGATTTCTACCTCTGCTGACTTCAGCATTGAAAATACTTCAGGAATAGTTTTCACCATCCCCTGCATATTGTAGTTCATCACAAAGCTCTTGCAGCTTAGTGGGAGCGACTGAAGGATTCTGTCAATGACCGCCTCGTCCGGGAGGTTAATGTCCAGCGGGGACAGGCGGTTGTGCAACCCAGACATTTTGAGTATGTGCTCACTGACAGAACTATTTTCCTTCATCTTACAACTATAGAACTTCTCGGAGACTTCATATCTCTCGACCCCGGCGTGAGCTTGGAAAACCATTTTCAGCTCCTCGAACATCTCATATGCTCCGTGTTGCTCAAAACGCTTTTGGAGCCCCGGTTCTAAGCTGTAAAGCATGCCGCACTGAACGAGGGAGTAATCATCAACACGTGACTACCAAGCGTTCATAACGTCTTGGTTCTCAGGGATGGGTGCTTCACCTAGCGGCCCTTCTAGGACATATGCTTTCTTGGCAGCTATGAGGATGATCCTCAGGTTCTGGACCCAGTCCGTATAGTTGCTGCCATCATCTTTCAGCTTGGTTTTCTCTTGGAACGCGTTGAAGTTCATGTTGACATGAGCGTTGGCCATTTGATCTACAAGACATTTTTGCAAAGATTTTAGACTAAGTTCATGATAATTAAGTTCATCTAATCAAATTATTTAATTAACTCCCACTCAGATTAGACATCCCTCTAGTCATCTAAGTGTTACATGATCCGAGTCGACTAGGCCGTGTCCGATCATCACGTGAGACGGACTAGTCATCATCGGTGAACATCTCTATGTTGATCATATCTTCCATACGACTCATGTTCGACCTTTCTGTCTTTGTGTTCCGAGGCCATGTCTGTACATGCTAGGCTCGTCAAGTTAACCTAAGTGTTTTGCATGTGTAAATCTGTCTTACACCCGTTGTATGTGAACATTAGAATCTATCACACCCGATCATCATGTGGTGCTTCGGAACAATGAACTGTCGCAACGGCGCACAATTAGGGGGAACACTTTCTTGAAATTATTATGAGGGATCATCTTATTTACTGCCGTCATTCTAAGTAAACAAGATGCAAAAACATGATAAACATCACATGCAATCAAATAGTAGTGACATGATATGGCCAATATCATATATCTCCTTTGATCTCCATCTTCGGGGCTCCATGATCATCTTCGTCACCGGCATGACACCATGATCTCCATCATCGTGTCTCCATGAAGTTGCTCGCCAACTATTACTTCTACTACTATGGCTAACGGTTTAGCAATAAAGTAAAGTAATAATATGGCGTTAAATCATTGACACGCAGGTCATACAATAATTAAAACAACTCCTATGGCTCCTACCGGTTGTCATACTCATCGACATGCAAGTCATGATTCCTATTACAAGAACATGATCTCATACATCACAATATATCATTCATCATTCATCACAACTTTTGGCCATATCACATCACAAAGCAATTGCTGCAAAAACAAGTTAGACGTCCTCTAATTGTTGTTGCATCTTTTACGTGGCTGCAATAGGGTTCTAGCAAGAACGTTTTCTTACCTACGAATAACCACAATGTGATTTGTCAACTTCTATTTACCCTTCATAAGGACCCTTTTCATCGAATCCGCTCCAACTAAAGTGGGAGAGACAGACACCCGCTAGCCACCTTATGCAACTAGTGCATGTCAGTCGGTGGAACCTGTCTCACGTAAGCGTACGTGTAAGGTCGGTCCGGGCCGCTTCATCCCACAATACCGCTGAAGCAAAATAAGACTAGTAGTGGCAAGAAAGTTGACAACATCTACGCCCACAACAGATTTGTGTTCTACTCATGCAAAGAGAACTACAAATAGACCTAGCTCATGATGCCACTATTGGGGAATGTTGCATAAAATAAAAAATTTCCTACGTTCACCAAGATCAATCTACGAGTTCATGTAGCAACAAGAGAGAGGCGTGCATCTACATACCCTTGTAGATCGCGAGCGGAAGCGTTCAAGAGAACGGGGTTGAGGGAGTCGTACTCGTCGTGATCCAAATCACCGGCGATCCTAGCGCCGAACGGACGGCACCTCCGCGTTCAACACACGTACGGTCAGCGTGACGTCTCCTCCTTCTTGATCCAGCAAGGGGGAAGGAGATGTTGATGAAGATCCAGCATCACGACGGTGTGGTGGTGGATGCAGCAGGGATCCGGCAGGGCTTCGCCAAGCGACTACGGGAGGGAGAGGTGTAGCAAGGGGGGAAGGGAGGCGCCAGGTGTCAGGGTGCGCTGCCCTACCACCCCCCTCTTTATATAGGGACCCCTCGGGGGGGGCCTAGGAGATGGGATCTCCTAAGGGGGGCGGCGGCCAAGGGGGGAAACTTGCTCCCCAAGGCAAGTGGAGGCGCCCCCTCCCCTAGGATTCCCAACCCTAGGCGCAGAGGGGGCCCGGGGGGGGGGGGGGCACCAGCCCACCAGGGGCTGGTTCCCCTCCCACTTCAGCCCGTGGGGCCCTTCGGGATAGGTGGCCCCACCCGGTGGACCCCCGGGACCCTTCCGGTGGTCCCGGTACAATACCGGTGAACCCCGAAACTTTCCCAATGGCCGAAACTCGACTTCCCATATATAATTCTTTACCTCCGGACCATTCTGGAACTCCTCGTGACGTCCGAGATCTCATCCGGGACTCCGAACAACTTTCGGTTTGCTGCATACTAATATCTTTACTACCCTAGCATCACCGAACCTTAAGTGTGTAGACCCTACGGGTTCGGGAGACACGTAGACATGACCGAGACGGCTCTCCGGTCAATAACCAACAGCGGGATCTGGATACCCATGTTGGCTCCCACATGCTCCTCGATGATATCATCGGACGAACCACGATGTCGAGGATTCAAGCAACCCCGTATACAATTCCCTTTGTCAATCGGTACGTTACTTGCCCGAGATTTGATCGTCGGTATCCCAATACCTCATTCAATCTCACTACCGGCAAGTCACTTTACTCGTACCGTAATGCATGATCCCGTGAATAGACACTTGGTCACTTTGAGCTCATTATGATGATGCATTACTGAGTGGGCCCAGAGATACCTCTCCGTCATACGGAGTGACAAATCCCAGTCTCGATCCGTGTCAACCCAACAGACACTTTCGGAGATACCTGTAGTGCACCTTTATAGTCACCCAGTTACGTTGTGACGTTTGGTACACCCAAAGCACTCCTACGGTATCTGGGGGTTACACAATCTCATGGTCTAAGGAAAAGATACTTGACATTGGAAAAGCTCTAGCAAACGAACTACACGATCTTGTGCTATGCTTAGGATTGGGTCTTGTCCATCACATCATTCTCCTAATGATGTGATCCCGTTATCAATGACATCCAATGTCCATAGTCAGGAAACCATGATTATCTGTTGATCAACGAGCTAGTCAACTAGAGGCTCACTAGGGACATATTGTGGTCTATGTATTCACACGTGTATTACAATTTCTGGATAATACAATTATAGCATGAATAAAAGACAATTATCATGAACAAGGAAATATAATAATAATACTTTTATTATTGCCTCTAGGGCATATTTCCAACACTAGTCAACGACTTCTCACATCAGGGAGCAGTGGGTTTTTACAGGGGGAGTCATCGTGACTAATTGCTGCCGCGCCTGCTCCCGTCAATCAAAAAATTAAAAATCCTGCCGCGCCTGCTCCCGTCAATCAAAAAATTAAAAATCCTGCCGCACCCAAACACCAGAGCAACGCCGCGGTGGATATTTAAATTTACCTGCCGGCAAATAGATAAAGAAGGGGTGAAAAAACAAATGTGGCGGCAGCCTAGCCAATTGGTCGAACTAGCCCAACTAGCTAGCCACCATGCTTCACTGATGTACTCGGCAGGAAAGGTGGTCTTTCGTGATTTGACGACTCATTTACTTTCTTCGGCACTACAACCAAGAAGGACCCAGAAAACACGCGGTAAGGCATCCCACGTCAGGAAGAATATATGCGTGCACCACCCGGGAGGACCCGGAAACCGCGCGGTAGGGTGTGACACGTCTCGGTAGGGTGTGACACGTCTCGGTAGGGTGTGACACGTAGTACCTATGGTTCGACCTCGGGACCCAGCCAGTCGGTCGAAAACACCCCACTAGCCACACAGCTTCATCATGCAAATGTGGCACGGTTAGCTCCGTCTCGACCAGCCACAATGTCTCTTGTTCTAGGCGATTCTTCTATTTTCCAAGCTTTTTTTAGTTGTAATAACACCACGGCAAGCTAGCGCCGCTCTTCGTGTGTGCCATGCAAAGGTTAGACGATGGAGATAAGAGAGATTGAGATCACAGACCTGGGACCCACTAGTAAGTGAGACAACGGTCATGCACGTGTTGTCGAGGCACTCCCTCTACTCTACTCAATGCAAGTACTGTATAAAATCAAGTTATGGGACAAAGCCAACAACCCTTCTTTTTTCAGGCTATCGACTTACGCTTTGTAGTCTAGGTTGCCAGTTCGAATCTCGTCTTTCAGATTTGTTAGTTTTAGGTCCAAATTTGATTAATGACAAGTGGGACCCCCGTGTGTTGTTCTGATATTTCAGTGTAGGATGGTTTTTTGAACAAACACTTTGCGCGGTTAGACAAGTAACGACACGAGTTACACGTATTTTGCAAGTTTACGAACAAGAATGATAGCGGCATAGAATATCACATCCACCCTGCAGCTTAGATACTATGGTGATATGAGTTTTAACACCGTTGGAAGTGAGATCCAATGGCTTGGGAGTAGTCTTTGTGATTATGCGCAATTTCCAAACTCTCCAAAGTTTTTTTGCAAATAAAACATTCAGGCCTCGTGTGTGCCGCTGCATCTTCGATCCAACGGCTCCCTGGTGCTCATATTAGGTTCTCCCCATAGCTTAATTACCCGCTACGGTGATATGAGCATCTAGGTCGTATGATCAGTGATCAGATGGCACATGCATAGTACTTGTACTTTCTGCGCATTTCCCAAACTCTATCAGCCGTATATTGCGAAAACATTCAAACCTCCTACTATGGTCCGTTAGATCTCAGTGAACTCGTATCACCATAGAATCTACGGTGCGGGAGCACCTCATACTCTCCCGTGCGAGAAAACATAAGGTGCTATCGTGACTTGGATGCTACGGTCATACGAGCTTGGATGTCGTTTGATCTGAGATCCAATGGCATCTGAGCAGTCTTTGTGCTTGCAAGCAGTGGCCAAACTCTTTTGGGGATTTTCTGCAAAAAAACCATTTGAACCACCGAGGAGGTGTTGGGTCACAAATCCAACGCCTCCGAAGAGCTTGTATGACCAAAGCATCTAAGGTGTGGTAGCACATGATATTCTTACATACAGGAGAATATGATGTCCTCCTTCATCTTAGATGCTACGGTGATACGAGCTTCGAGGTCGTTGGATATGGGATCAAAGGGCATCTAAGTAGTTTTTGTACAAATTGTGTGCAATTCTCAAACTCATCAAGGTTTCCTGCAAAAAAAATTAAGACACATCATGTGAGCTGCCATATCTCAGATCTACAAGCTCCAAGTAACTCGTATCGGCATATAGCATCTAAGGTATGGGGGCACATGATATTCTCCCAGGGAGGAGGCGTGGGGCGTGCACAACCAATCGGTGGTTGGGAGGGTGGGTACAAATATAATCTAAACAACCCTAAACAGAGCTCCACAATTTTATCTGAGGTCGAGGGGTTGACCCCCGACAATCATAGCTCTGCCTAAACACAACATTTGCATGTACTGTAGTACTAGACTTAATATTCATGTTTCAGTTTCATGTTCATTTTAAATATTGAACTGAGGACCATGGATGTCTTACATTTTACTCCCTTCGTTCCTAAATATTAGTCTTTTTAGGGCTTCAAATGGACTGGCACATACGGATGTATATAGACATATTTTAGAGTCTAGATTCACTCATTTTGCTCCATATGTAGTCACTTGTTGAACTCTCCAAAAGACTAATATTTAGGAATAGAAGGAGTATTTTTGAATTCGTGTCATACATGCATTGGTTGGAAAAATAGATGCACTATACTTATTGGATTGTTGTTGTGTTCGTGCGTGTGTGTCTCTGTGCGTGCGTGCATGTGTGTGTGTGTGTGGTCATGTGCTTGATACATACAAAGTTTTCTCACCTCCATATTATTCATCTTTTAAATTTGAATTTGCATTGGAAAACTTACTAGGGATACCATGAAATGTGAAATCCACGTTGAGATCACTATATCACAAACTCACTCTAATTCAACAACTCGTCATAAATCAATTACCATGTTGAGATTATTATTTGCAAGGAAAATACGGGTATTGTAATACACATAGATTCGTTCAACAATTTAAAAGGTTCCTTTCATATTCTCGAATGGTAGGACCCAACGGCGTACCAGCCAGACCTTGGCTCGTGTTGATCCTAAAAAAACGGGCTCGTGTCCTTCGGTGGTGTGCGTGGTACGCACATTAGGCAACCCCAACCAGTCGAGCCTCAGCGTTTCAAGTCAAAATATCTGGCGGCCAGAATTCCAGCCCTAGGAAATTCCCCTCATGTCCCTGGTCCATAATGACTACCGATGAACAACGGAGGGATGCTTTAGTAACTAGACAATGTTACCTACCGTGCCGAGCACGGTTCAATTCCCTCGGTCGCCGCTCATCAAGGTCACCCGTCAACTGCATTGCCTAGTACTACTACTACTAGAACAGGATGAGCAAAGAATTGAGCCCGTTTGTTCGTGCCTAGTACTTGAGTTAATATATCAGGCAATGCACTGGTACGCAGGGATTATCCTTTTACGGTTTATAGGGCTTATCTCAAAATTTTAGTTTTCCCATTTTATAAGTCTTAATTTGGTTATTTCCCATCACATGTTCAGATTTCAAGGTGCAATAAATCATTACATGCAAGAATTAAGAGAAAATTGACCAATGCATGTACTTTATGCATGCATGCATTGCAATTAATGCATTCGTAAACACAATTTTTGAGGAAAACAGGCGCATTAATTGAGTGGTTTTGCAAACTACAACAATTGTTCCACCACTCACCATCTACCTTGGTTGGTGAGATTTTTGAATTGAGCCCTATAAACCAGAAAGGAGGTTTAACTAAGCAAAATGTTTGACCAAATCCATTCTTAAGAAATACAACATGACAGATGTACGGCTTGAAAATTTATTGCATGATGCAGGTTATGATATTGTTTCGAATCCTGGACCTTAAATTTCAGAAAATACAAAAGTGAGCATAAATTCTTGAAACTGAGCATGGTCATGTGATATGGCACAAATATTACTTCGTAAGGTTTTTCTTCAATTCGAGACAAGCTGCTTATGACAAGTTGCACAAATGAAGAGCCAAGGTATTTTGGAACAAAGACCTGTCATGTTAAGGCGAACACTTTCACTATTGAAACCATGAGCGTTTACGTGCCGCCACGAGTCCCCGCTTGTCATCGGCAGGTGCCGTCCCAGCAAGCGTGTCAGTCGACGGGAGGTGTGCGAGGAGACCGCTGCGCCGGCTGTCAGGGAGGCATGCGAGCAGACCGATGTGCAGACTCACCGGGAAGCAAGCCCTTTGACCAGGCTCCGCCACCCACCATCGTCCCAACTGCTCCCACTTTTAATGTCGTTGGCGCCGCAGTTTAAAATAAACCCTGCACTACCCGGTATCGCTACAATCCTCTCTCTTCCTCTCTGATTCTCCTGTCGTCTACCTCCAACTAGCCTGACCTAAACGTACGCCATGCCGCATCACGATGGTCTGCCCTTAGTGTTCCAGTTTCATGAGGAAGACACCCAACCGGAGTCTCAATAACATAAGGCGCTTTGGGATGAGCTTGAACTGCCCTTGCGGGAAGACGTTGCGCCTGTCCCCGCTCCCGTTCCGGCTCCCGTCGCCCCGACTGCGCCAGCACCCATCCCCGTGGCATTGATGGGCTAGGAGCCGCACATTGTCGCCGAGCTTGATGCCACAGGGTTCCACGAGGTCCCCACCGACTTTCACGCGCCCATGCACCTACTAGCGCATGCGCCTGCGCGTGCACTGATGTGCACGCCCGTGCCGGTGCCCGTGCACCTGCCAGCGCATGCGCCTGCGCATGCACTGACGTGCGCGCCCGTGCCGGTGCTCGTACACACGAATATCTTCGCCGCGCCTTTGACAGCGCCTGTCCCCGCGTGGGTGCCAGTGCCCCCCTCAGCGGCATGGATGGCCTCCGTCGACCGCTTCCTTGCACCAACGCCAGTAGCCTCCTCCCGCCAGTTTACTCGCTCCGAAGTCCAGAACATTTTGGCCTTCCTTGAAGCTAGGCCAATGTCCAGGAGTACGCCAACAACGGCGCATGATGCCGCCGTCTCCATCGGTCAGTGGCCCGACAACACATAGAGCACGGCAGAGGAGCCGCTTCCCACCACGAGACGCCCCCGCCGCCGCCGTGTAATCTAAATTTGCCATGAAAAACGTTCGGATTGCCATGCTTAAAATCCAAACGTTTATCATTTCCGTTTATTTTATATCGATCATCATATAATTTAAAGTCGGAGTCAGACTGAACAAAATGTATGGTTTGATCGATTGAATGTTCTGCTAGAGCCGTATCAAATTAAATATAAAACGTCATCGAGCCACATGTATTCCTTGTCATCCAGCGACCTAGACTGCTTCAATGTCGAGCGATCAACACGTTTAGCGTGCAGTTAATTTCATGCCAAAAATAGTGCTAATCACATGACAACATGCAAATAATATTCTTGTAGTTAATATCCGCATGCACTTAATATACTCCCAAATTAACGTACATTGCACGTACACACTGACTAGTGCTGCTTGTACGTGAAACTGGTGCCGTGACTTATGAATGCGTCCAGATATGGTCAACGGCAACATCGCCTGCGAGTTCTCCATGTTTGCCCGTGCATCTAAACGCAGAAGGGGAGGAGAGAGAGAGAGCACACATGGAACCCACCAGTAAGTGAAGGTGAATAGTAATAAAAATAATATTACATGTTATCCATTAATTAGGCTGTGGTAATATAAAAACATTATGTAAACGAAGGGGGTACAACAAACATTTCTATTCTACGTATGTTGCCTATTGACGTGCGCCTTGAAGGCCCGGTCGCATGTTCGATCCTCGTCCTTTATTTTTTAATTTGTATATGGGTCCAAATTTGTTTCATGACATGTGGGCCCCTCGGTGTGTAGTTTGTAGCACTTTAATTTGTGGGTCGAAATTTGTTCCATTCCAAGTGGACTATCGGTGTGTAGTTTTGTAGCTTATTTATCATAATTAAAGAGAACAACATAGTTTTTTCAATAATACCATGGTGCGACGTTGAAGGCGAGAAAGGACGTGCGAGAGAGCGATGACCGAGCCAGAGGGAAATCAACTAGGGGAGTTGCGTGGGTTGCAACAGTGTTTGGAGTAGTTGTGGGCCGAATGCTACGGAAATATAATCTAAACTGACCGGAATAAATGCCTACACAAATTAATCCAAGGTTGGAGTGCCCCTCACAATGTAAATAGCTCCGGCTTTGCGAGAGATGGAGTGGTAGTAGCTTCAACGCGTGGAAGATACGGTGTGAGAAAGCGAGGTCAACCGAGAGACATATAGATAGAGAGACAAAGTGAGTGTGGTCCGACATTCATTGAACAAATATATATGCTCCGGAGAGATATTGTCCGATTGAGCTTTTGGTAAGGGTGAGGGTTGTAAGATAGAGCTTGAGAGATGATCCAGTCACAGACGTGTAGATATATTTTGTGAGTGGGAGGAAGTAAGGTCAACCGATCACATAGGGGCCATGCGATCTAAAGAGTGAGATGGGTTGGAGAGAGTGACCTAGATAGACGATGTGCGTGAGAGACTATATAATGTGAATAGGTCGAAATGGGCTCAAACATGGTGATATATCATTTTTGTCTGAGAAAGAGAGAGGTCAATCGAGACATTTCAGACAATGTGCAAAACAGTTCATTTTAAGTTGTCTAAAACGACTTACAAAAGTGAACGGATGGAGTATCTCATTTCGAATGACTAATTATTGCAAGGAAAACACGGGCATGGTAATACATACAGATTCGTTTGCAAATGAAAGAAGATTTGTTTCGTTTGCATTCTCAAATGTAGGCGCACCAGGCAGACCAGGGTCATGTCGGGGTGGACGCTGCTTCGGTGCCTTAAAGGCAACTGCCCTTGGGTGACTGACATGTGGGTCAGCCACCTGTTGGGCCCACATGTCATGGACTCAAAGGCAGGTGCCTTAAGGCACCGAAACATACTCCTGTCGGGGTGGTCACGTGTGTCGGACGGACGCGTAGCACCCAGCTACCCACCACCCCCCCCCCCAAAAAAGGATGACGACAATATAAGTTCACGCTTCCATGTTTTGGATTGAAATATCTGGCGGCCCCAATTCTAGCCCTGCAAAATCTCTCTTCTCCACCGTCCCATTCCGCGCCCAGATTGCTCAAATCCCTAATTCACCGCCATCCCTCGAATCACCCCTTGTCTCATCTCTTTCCCCACCGTTCCCCACCTCTGTGCTAGACGACGACGAAGACGACAGTCCCACTTCACCACCGCACCGGAGCTACCTCATCTACGCCCTCGTCCACCACACCGGGTGGTCCATCGACAATGTCGGCTGCCGCAACCGACATGCCTCACAGACACCGAGTTCCACCGCATCAGGTGCGCTTCACCGATGCCGTCTCCCAGTTCACCGGGGCTACTTCACCGAGCACATCGTCGCACCTCCGCCCCCGAGGCTGTTGGGGATTCACCAACGGTCTCGTCCACCGCATCGTAGCACTCTGCTGCCACTCAAGATCTACATCCGTGCGCGGCCAGCCAATGCCAGCGCATCACCCTCAATGGCTCTGAAGTGACCCGCACTCTAGCTAGGCGAGCATGCCCAAACGCCGGACCGAACTAGGTATCCACACATCACTCCCTTGTGCATTGTTCCGACGATGTTTGGATATCCTTTCACTGCTCTCTTAGCTTACACGCCTATGCAACTCTGACTTTAACTCTTATTTTTTCTGGAGATATCATCTGAAACAAGCAAATCCATTTTTTAGCGAAGCATGACGGTGCTACGGGATCTGGTACACATCCTGCACACCCGTATAACCTTGCAAGTATCTGTCCTCCGGTACAACATCAAGGTCGATTCCTCTTATTTGATCAACCATTCGCCGTGTCAAAAATGCAGAGGGGGATGCAAGGAGCACAAGGCTTGCACATCCAAGTAAGTGGTAACATGGACTTGTACATGGAACATCCCAAGCGCAAGCAGAGCTGCAGTGAGCCTGTACAACGAGCTAGCGTAAGTCCCTGCATTTCATTTAATTCGTACTGGCATTCGTGTATGATTTGTGTGCAGTGGCTGATCCACGAATTCAAGTTACCAGGGGCGAACATTTAACTTAAAAAATATGAAGGCACTTGCACTCCGGAAATCAACATAACTTGAGAAATGTGAAGCTACATGCACTTTGAAAACCAGCTAATGATCCAAAGTAGTTCAAATTATAAACACTAAATGATGCAAGCACCAAAAAAAAAACAAAATGCAACATGGTGTACAAGGACTACGAACATGGTCTGTACCTGCTTGAATTATTCGTTCTCTGGCTAAAAATATCAAAGTGTAATTGCACGTATAACCAGTGCGCAAACTGCATATCAATATATCTATCCTGCACAAGTATGCCAATAGTTTCAAACAACATATTAGAAAAGTATTTATGCTATGTTGTCATGATACGGGGACTTTCTGGTAGATGGCCTTGACGTTTCCTCAAGCTATGAAAATGCACTATAATTTGCTTGTCATCAATGCCTGCAAATCTCTGTCTCTCTAAACATAGTAGATCACCATTAGACACTAAATCCTTCAATGAGCTTGCAAAATGCTTGCATTAGATCCCTCATTAGACACTATATGTTCATCACCAGGAGCAGGTAAAATGTTTGCATCAAATCCTTCATTAGTAGTCTGTTCATTAGACACTTCAGGCTCAAGAACAACATGAGCTTGTATGTTTACACCGGAAACTTGATTAGATACATCAGATTCAGTCAGCTTAGTATTGATTGGGGGAGTTATAAAATAAGTAGAAATTGGTTTCATTTTCTCATAGATTCCCTACATAGAAGCAGTTTTACAACATCGTCAGGTTTAACTATTGGCCAGAAATTGAAGAGTTGAATTAGATATAATCAGGGATGTGATGTACCTGCTCGTTGCGCATGCTACTCTTGCAAGCTGCGAATGTCCGTTTGCGCAAGCTCGATGCCATGTCCGTGCTGCCGCCGCTGCCTCCCACGCAGGCTACACCCAAGGTTGGATCTTCATCTTCTTGCCAGTGTGATGTGTTTGGCTACAACTAGTCTGACTACACATCCTCATATAACATATCAAGGACGCACCATCTTACTAGATTAACCATTCGACTTACCCATGCAGTGTGGGAAGAAAGAAGTATTGGGACTGCGTATCCAAGAAATTGATGCCATGGACTCCTTTGTACAACCTTGTAAGCAAAAAAGAAGTTGCAGTGTGCCTGTACAAAGAACTAGTGTAAGTTCAGTTACCTGCTTCTCAGAATTTTAGTTAGCCACTTATTGCAAAATTGTTCAATTACGTTGCTTGGCTTAATTTAGTTTGCTACTGATTACATAATGCCACATCCTGTTAATCATATTGTAGACTACGCCTATCTATGTGTTTGATACTTACTGTTAAGAATTACCTGTTTGCCTTAACTTAAATATCTACTTGTTTGTTTAACTGCTTTGCTGCTACAACAACAGGTTACAATGATGTTAATAACTACTGTACTTTTCAGCATCCAATTGAAACTCTTTAATTCCTTGTTTGTTTAACTGGTTTGCTGTTATAACTCCCAGTTGAGATGTTTTGCTAACTTCAACTTTTTTGAATCCAATCGGAACTTTAATGGCAAAACAGGTTAGCCCAAGATCAAAGAGTGATGTCCCCATGGACGTTGCATCATCCCACAACAGTCGCACCGGCCCAATCGTGCATTATGAATTGCCAACTGCTGATGCTCTAGAGGCTAAACTAGTGGTAGAAAGAGATTCTGCTTCTGCACTTAGAGATGAAGTTGACATGTTGAGGAAGCAAACAACACAATCGCAAGTAGTACTCAAGACAACCATTAAATATTTGGTGGATTTCAAAACGAAGCAAGCTGAGACTGACCAGATTGTTAAGGTCCTGAAGGAAAAAAGGAAATTAAATTCCTACTTGGTAAATCATAGGTGAAATGTTCTTTCCATAGTTTAATAACCTTTGTGTTGTCTGTTCATGTAATCAATCAAACCATTTGTTTTAGACATCATGTAATAATTGTTTTGTTTTTGTTTTTTGGTTTGTAATTTTATTTGAGCACAAGTCTGTATTAATTGATAAGACTCGGAGACATTTCATTTGGATTGCTGTGCCAGACCTACAAATATGCCAATCGGTTTGAATGTGCATTCAGCAATAGTAGTAGTATAGATGGGCCATAAGTGGCACGCATCGGAAAGGGCCAAGATGCTGGCTAAAAAAAGGATGTTGTTGTAGCCAAAAAAAAGTACAACGGCCTGGCTTATGTATGTTAGTTGATATTATTGATCCATATACTCTATAAGTGTTTATATGTCTGTTAGTTCTGTACATTCTTGGTTGATTGACTCGGTATTTGAATGTTGATACATCGCTTGTGTACATATCTAAATGGGAGTACACATTATGCTGCGTGTGACATTTGAGTTGGACATGAAGTGTTCCAAATATTCGAATTCACCTTAAACTGGATTCTAGTTTCTGAATTTGAGTATCGGCATTTCTAAACCATATTCATATATGACAGTGGAATACATCTTTGTGGTCCTTTTGAAGATATATAAAAACACATAGAATGATTTATAAAGATTCATATAGGAATACAAAGTGGATTCGAATTTAGTTGCCAGGGTAAACGTGGATGCTTATTGTCCCAAAATTCGAAATAAGCAGCAAAATGTTCACTCCCATGTCGGCCGCTCGAAGCCAAGTGTTTGGGAGATGGAAATTACTGTCTACCCATTACACGGACAATCCATCAGCCCGATTTCCACTACTCTAAATAGGGGTAGGTTAGTAACTTCAATTAGACGTGACACGACCGCCTCTGAGCCCATTCCAACATGGTGGGCGTCAAACATGGGCGGAAAAACACATTTGATTCAAGCTCGTCCGAAAGACCTCTATTTCTCCCTCCATTCCCCATTCATACACGGTGGGTGGCAAAACAAACTCGACTCGGCTGAAATTGATGTAGGCAAATATTTTCAATAGGGGCAGGTCTGTAACTTCACTTAGACGTGACACAACCGCCCTACCTGTCAGCCCCATTCATACACCATGGGTCCCAACCATGGGCGCCAACCACCCTCTCCTCGCCCGAAATCGCTCTGGGCAAATATTGGCGAGATGCGAGATTACCGTCCTATCCACAACCGACGAGACGTCCAAATTTTAAACGGGGGCTAAGTTCGTAACTTTCCCATATTTCAGACAGGCGCGTCCCAAAAACATGGTTCCCCGTACCTCTCCCTCCATTTTCCCATTCATACACCGTCCACGCTAAAACACCCCATCCCCACACCAGCCTCCGTCCGCCACACCATCCATCGCCGTTGTCCTCCACCACATCCATCGCCACCGTCCTCCACCATGCCGGAGCGCCTACCAAGACCGCGTCGTCCACTGCTAGAGATGGACGTTTCTCATCCACGACGACGGACCAATAGAGTTGGGGATATAACTATTTGTGTAAGCCGCCCAGGAGGGGCCGGGTTACGCAAAGAAGACTCGCCAGAGAGAAGCCCAAGACGAAAGTATGAAGATGGCGGTTCATAGAAAGCTTAAGGCCCACAGGCGACTTAAGGCCCGTCATAGTAAACCGCTGTAATAATATTACTTGTATCATAAGGTAGACTTAAGTAGTCACCGAGCCGGACATTGTTTATAAGCCGGCTGGGACTCTGTAAGCCGCAGGGCGTCCACCCGTGTATATAAGGGGACGACCCGCTGGCGGCTGAGGGCAAGAATCAACTCATCGAGAGCCAGGCATAGCGTATCTCGCTCCCTGGTCATCGAAACATCAATACCAACCCAACTAGATGTAGGCCTTACCTTCACCGTAAGGGGCCGAACTAGTATAAAACCTCTCGTGTCCTTTGTCCCGATTAACCCCTTCAAGCTTCCTAGTTGCGATGGCTCCACAACTAAGTCCTTTCACGAGGACATCTGATGTGACAATTCCACGACAGTTGGCGCCCACCATGGGGCTAGCGCACGGTGGATTTGAGTTCTTGAAGGGAAACTTCGAAGGGCTCAAGGGATACGTAGTGGGCTGGATGACCAAAAGTCATCGCGGCAAGATCTACATCGACGATGAAGGTTGGGGCCCCGACGCCGGCTCAATTGAGTACGGGTACCGGGTCCCCTTTGGAGGGATCCACGTCTTCATCGGCCGGTTTGGTGAGCCGGGGCCTGAGCCCAACAAGTGCACCGACCTCGTCGAGACGGCTCAGCGTGCGAAACCCGCCCGAGTTCAAACTGGCATGAAGCGTGTCTTTGTGGGCTGCGTCCACGGAGAAGAACTTTATGAAGGTCCAGAAGATGGTGGTGAGACGGCCATCCACTCTGACGGTGATTCGTCCGCCGGTTCAACAGATTCTTTGTATCAAGTTCAAGATGGTGCGCTCGAGGGCTGTTCCGATGGCCTTAGTATTCCGGACCCCTGTGAGTCGCCAAATTGGGCAGGAGTCTTTATGGCTGGGACTCAACCCGGACAAAACTCTACAGCCGCGGCTGCAAGGGGCAGGAGGCCATGTGCGCCCGCTGACTCAAGTACTGATAGACCTCATGGACAAGCTTACGGCCCTGTTAACCGCCACGGTTATCCCTGCGAACAAATATGAGCATGACACGAAGGTAGCACGGGTACGTGAGGAGATAGCTCAGGCCAAGGAGGCCTTAGCAGTTGAGGACACTAGACTAGCTACGGAGCGGGCGGCTCTCGACGCCCGGGCACAGCGGTTGCAGTCAGAGGCTTACCAGCTCACGATGAGTTTAAACGCGTCCAATGAGGTAATGAGGAGGAGACACCAGAAGACCCAATCTCGATTGCCTCCGAATTATGACCCTAGGGTTCTTTCTGCTACACCCGGAGCCGGCCCAAGTATCCCGCCTGATGCTAATCCGTTTATGACATCCGGAGCGGGAGGACTGGCCCAGCGTCGGGAGATGCCACCTCCTCATATGAGCATGGCACCGCCGCGTTACGTGCCGACACCGGAGGGACACTTTTCCAACCCCATGGAGAATTTAATCGCAGTATCAGCACGCCTGGCGGCTCTTCCAGTGGACGGTGATGATCCAATAATGGTGGAGACCCGGAGGATCAGGGAACTTGTCCAGACGGCCCTGGATCAGTAGGAGACCTATTCTTACAGCCGGGATAGGATTCACTCAACCCCTCCGCCTTGGTTAGCACCGCCTCGTGAGAATCGGAGCCCAAGTTACAGCAGGCACATGGAGTCCGAAGCTTTGTCAAGCAACGCCCAACGTCGTAACCAGCATGGTGGCTATAACCCGGTGCAAAACCGAGTACGCCAGGAGAACGAGCGGGCGGCTCAACTGGCGGCTCAATAGGCGGCTCAGCTGGCGGCTAATCAGGATATCCCAGAGTATCCAACGACTTCTATTGAGATGGGAGTAGCCACCAGAACCGGTGGAGTTGCTTGTTTGATACCAGCTTTACGCAACGTGCGCCTGCCTAAGGACTTCAAGGGACCTCGAAAGGTGCCGAATTACACGGCCGACTTACAGCCTGGAGCGTGGATTGAGAGTTATGAGATGGCCATGGAGCTGTTGGAGGTTAGTGACGCGGCAATGACTAAATACTTCACCATGATGTTAGATGGAACGGCCCGGTCTTGGCTAAAAGGTTTACCACCTAATTCCATTGGTTCGTGGGAGGAGTTAAAGGCCCATTTCATCCAGAACTTCAAGGATACCTGTAAGCAATCTATGTCGATCATGGACTTGACGAGTTGTAAGCAGGGAGAGGGTGAATCCACCAGCCATTGGGTACACCGAGTCAAGGAGATCATTCACTCATCTGATAAGAGGGATGCCGGCTCTGCAGTCCTCATGTTGGAGAAGAATTGCAACTTTGAACCACTGAGGCAGAAATTGGGCCACCTTAAGCGTGACTGCACCGATATGGGAACGCTGATGGCGGCTTTTAGTCAAATATGTTGATTCTGATAATACCAAGGACCCCGTGTCTGACGATGAGAAGACAGGGAAGGGTAAAAGGAACGGTAATGGAAAGGGTCAACAGCACAACCCGGGGAATCAAAGCAGCAATAAGCGTAAGGTGGATGGCAACCCGGAGCTTGTGGCTAACGCTAGTACACAGGGTAACAATCAGAGACGTAAGGGTAAGTGGCCTCGAAACGGCGGGTCAGGTCCATCTCTTGAGCAGCTACTCAACGAGCCCTGTCCGAAACACGACACCTGGGAGCACCCCGCTACGCACCTGTGGAAAGATTGTGCGATCATGAAGGCATTTAAAAACTCCAATATCTTTGATGGTGGTCATGGATCTGGTGGTGGTTCAGGGGCCGGCGGCTTTCATGGCCCGGACGGCGGTTCAAATTCCGGTTTTCAGGGACAGCCGGGTGGAAATAGTCAGCAGCAATCTGGTCAGGGAGGACAGCAGCAACAACAATAGTCGGGTTACCAGAGCCAACCAAAACAGTTGAACGGTGGGCAGTACCATGTGTTTACCACCGGCTTATGCAAACGTGACCAGAAGGTTCATAAGAGGGCTGTAAATTCGGTTGAACCGGCAGTTCCTCGTTATTTGAGATGGTCAGAGCAACCCATCATTTGGAGCAGAGAGGATCACCCTCCACGCGTCGATAATCCAGGTCAGTTAGCCTTGGTGGTAGCACCCCAGGTTGGTGGATATAAATTTACTAAAGTACTCATGGACGGAGGTAGCAGCATCAATATACTCTATTATGAGACCTTCCAGTGTATGGGGTTGACTGAGAAGAATCTAAGAACATCCAACACTGTTTTCCACGGGGTGGTTCTAGGCAAGTCGGCTTGCCCAGTTGGTAAGATTGAATTAGAGGTGGCCTTTGGAGATGAGTATGATTCCAGGGCTGAGAAGTTGACGTTTGAGGTGGTGAAGATCAGGAGCCCATATCACGCTCTGTTTGGGCGACCGGCTTATGCTAAGTTCATGGCACAGCCGTGTTACGTTTATTTACAACTCAAGATGTCGGGTTACAAGGGCACCATCACCGTGCATGGGAGTTGAAAGGTGGCCTTGGAATGTGAAGAAGGCGACGCAGCTTACGCTGAGATGGCCTGTGCCGCGAAGGAGCTCAAGTTCTATCAAGACAATGTTGACCCGGCGGATATGACCTCCCTTAAGAAGCCAACTACTGATCATGACCCGGCGTTGAAGTTTAAATCGACCGCTGAGACAAAGCTTGTTGACTTCACCCCGGGAGACGCCTCTAAGCAGTTCAGTATCAGTGCCAATTTGGATCCTAAATAGGAAAGCGCGCTCATCGAGTTCATCCGTGAGAACCAGGACATCTTTGCATGGAAACCTTCTGACATGCCGAGTGTACCGAGGGAACTCGCTGAGCACACTCTCAATATTGATCCGAAGTATAAGCCGGTCAGGCAGTTTCTCCGACGATTAAACGAAGAGAGACGAACAACTATTGGGGAAGAAGTGACCCGGCTCTTAGCGGCCGGGTTTATTGTTGAAGTTTTTCATCCGGAGTGGTTGGCTAACCCGGTGCTGGTGCTCAAGAAGAACGGCACTTGGCGGATGTGTGTGGATTACATGGACTTAAATAAGGCTTGTCCGGCTGATCCCTTTGCTCTCCCCCGTATTGATCAAATCATTGATGCTACGGCGGGTTGTGAATGTTTGAGCTTTTTGGATGCTTACTCTGGCTATCATCAGATCAAGATGGCAGTTAAGGACCAGGAGAAGACAGCTTTCATCACTCCGTTTGGGGCCTTCTGTTATGTATCTATGTCGTTTGGGCTCAAGAGTTCCCAGGCAACTTATCAGCGATGTGTGCAGAACTGTTTGCACGATCAAATTGGGCACAATGTTCATGCTTATGTGGATGACATCATGGTGAAGTCCAGAGAAAAGGAAACTTTAATATCCGACTTGAGAGAGACCTTTGACAACCTCCGGGTTTACAAGATGATGCTTAACCCGGCCAAGTGCGTGTTTAGTGTGCCTGTGGGCAAGCTCTTGGGCTTTCTGGTATCAAATAGAGGCATTGAAGCTAATCCGGAGAAGATCACGGCGATTACCTCTCTGGCTAAACCGACATGTACCAATGATGTTCAGCGCCTGGCGGGACGGGTTGCTGCTTTAAGCCGGTTCATAAGTCGGTTAGGAGAGAAGGCCTTACCGTTATATCAGATGATGAAGAAAACAGACACTTTTGTCTGGAGCAATGCTACTAACACTGCCTTTGAAGATTTAAATAGACAGTTGTCTGAGCCACCGGTTCTTGCAGCTCCCATTGATAAAGAGCCATTATTGTTATATGTGGCTGCTAACTCACGGGCCGTCAGTGTTGCCATCGTGGTGGAGCGTAAGGAGGCAGGCAAGGAGCATCCGATTCAACGGCCGGTTTACTACATCAGCGAGGTGCTCATTGAGTCTAAACAAAGGTATCCACATTGGCAGAAGCTTGTTTATGGTGTGTTCATGGCAAATCGGAAGCTGAAGCAGTACTTCCAAAGTCATCCTATAACGGTGGTAAGCTCAGCTCCTTTGGGAGACATCATTCAGAATAGGGAAGCCACAGGACGAATCGCCAAGTGGGCCATTGAGCTTGGGCCCTATGGTCTGAAGTATATGCCCTGTACTGCCATCAAGTCTCGGGCCTTGGTGGATTTTATCAATGATTGGACAGAGTTGCAGGCACCTGAGGAGAAGCCGGACAATACGTATTGGACTATTCACTTTGATGGGTCCAGGCAGTTAGAAGGATCAGGGGCTGGAGTTGTCTTAACTTCCCCTTGAGGTGATAAATTTCGTTATGTGCTCCGGCTCATGTTTCCTTGTACTAACAATGCAGCTGAATACGAGGCCTTACTCCATGGTCTCCGGATGGCTAAGGATATGAATTTAAGCCGGGTAAGGTGCTTGGGCGACTTAGACCTCGTGGCTCAACAGGTCTCAGGAACATGGGATTCTAGGGATCCCCTTATGGCGGCTTATCGCCGTGAAGTCGATGCTGTAGGTGGGTACTTCAAAGGGTATCAGGTGGAGCACATTGACAGAAGGAAGAATGAGGAGGCTGATGCTTTAAGCCGGTTGGGCTCTCAGCGCAAGCCGGTGCTGCCTAACACCTTTCTTGACGTTCTACATAATTCTTCTGTCAAGGTACCTACAGAGGAAGAGCTTGCAGTACCAGACCCGGAGGCACAGTTGGTGGCTGCACTTCACGTCATCCCGGATTGGACATTGCCATATCTGACTTATATGACCCGGGGAGAGCTGCTTGAGGATGAGACCTTGGCGAGACAAATTGTCAGGCGGTCCAAATCCATGACAATTTTAACGGTGAGTTACATCATCTCAGTGTCTCAGGGGCGTTCCAGCGTTGTGTGTCGCCTGGAGAGGGTCAAGAGATACTTTGAGAAATCCATGAAGGAGATTCTGGTCATCATGCCGGCTCAAAATCTCTGGTGGCCAAGGCTTTCCGTCATGGTTTTTATTGGCTGATGGCTCATGCAGATGCAGAAGATCTTGTTAGCAAATGTGACGGATGTCAAAAATTCTCACGACGAGCTCATGTGCCGGCTCAGGAATTGAGGATGATTCCAATCACTTGGCCATTTGCAGTCTAGGGGCTTGACATGGTGGGACCTTTTAAAAGGTCTAAGGATAAAAAGACACACCTCTTGGTGGCAGTGGATAAATTTACAAAGTGGATTGAGGCAGAGCCGGTCAGTCAGTGTGATGCGGCCACCGTAGTTCAGTTCATCAAAAAGGTGATCTTTCGTTTTGGTTTTCCGCATAGCATCATAACTGATAATGGCACTAATCTCTCCAAGGGTGCCATGGAAGAGTTCTGTCAACAGGAACATATCCGGCTTGACGTTTCGGCTGTTGCTCATCCTCAATCCAATGGTCAAGCAGAAAGAGCTAATCAGGAGATTTTAAGGGGTATCAAGCCACGGCTCTTGGTCCCCTTACAGCGGACTCCGGGTTGTTGGGTGGAAGAGTTGCCCTCTGTGCTGTGGAGCATCAACACTACGCCTAATAGATCCACGGGTTATACACCTTTTTTCATGGTTTATGGAGTAGAGGCAGTTCTGCCCAGTGACATCCGGCACGATTCGCCCCGTGTGGCGGCTTACGTTGAGGCTGATAATGAAAAGGCTCGACAAGAGGCGCTTGACTTGTTAGATGAGGAGCGAGACTTGGCAATAGCCCGCTCGGCGATTTACCAGCAAGACCTTCGTCGTTATCACAGCCGCCGGGTCAGGAGCAGAACATTTAAGGAAGGCGATTTAGTGCTCCGGCTCATCTAGGATCAGTCCGATATGCACAAGCTATCCCCTCCTTGGGAAGGACCCTTTGTGGTCAGCAAGAATCTACACAACGGGTCATACTACCTCATTGATAATCGAGAGCACAAAGACTCAGGTAAATCGGAGGAGGAGACCCGCCGGCCGTGGAATATAGCCCATCTTCGGCCTTATTATACTTAAGCCACTGGTTCTTTAGATGTATATATTTTTTGACAATGTATATATTATGTAAAGTAATAAAGCAGGACCTCTGTCCTTTTTTCACCCTCAAAAAAGTGTATACGTCTTTTTGGCAGGTGGTGGAAACAACCAACAGGGACCGGATCATATCTGAATCCGGCTTTACCTTGGGTCCGGCTTATGATCATATCTGAATCTAGCCATGATCACTTGGGGGCTTCCTGTTCAAACATAGGTCGTATCCGAACCAAAGAGAACATAGCTGTCGATACCCACTTGATCGGCATACTTGCCAAACTTACTTGGGGGCTTCTTGATCATATTTGAATCACAGCTTAACCCCTGTAGGTCTGACGTGGATCGTATGCAAATCAGCGTCATTAAACAAATCTTATGGTCACTTGGGGGCTTCCTGTTCAAACATAGGTCGTATTCGAACCAAAGAGAACATAGCTGTCGATACCCACTTGATCGACATCACCAAGCCACTGGGGGCTATATGATCGTATCCGAATCTTAGCTTAACCCCTTTGGAACGGTTTACTGATCGTATCCGAATCAGAAGCCTGTAAAGTATTTTGATAATCCTGAGACCTTGTGGAAAGCATTATGTGATGTTTTTTCTTGCCGGTTTAAAAATTCATCACCCCAGGTTGTTGTGGGCCGGGTGAGCATTGTATGAGCCGTAACACTATCAAAGGGCCGCAGGATAAGGTAAGCAAAATTTAAAACGCCAAGGCAGAAATATACAGCCATGGCGGCTTACGAAAAGTATTTAGCATGCACAAAGGCATGACAGGCATAGGGAAGTTCTTTCTACCCTATTACAAGACCCCCCGAGTCTGAAATTGATGAAGCATTGTTTTTGGCCAAACACCTGGCGATTCATTCCTTCGACGGGCTTGAGGGCTCCGGGTTATCCTTCTCCACTTCTCCGTCGGCTGTTTTGTCCTAGAAAGTTGATGAGGCCCAATCAATGCCGCTCAAAGCTTCAAATTCAACTTCAGCATCTATTAAACCGGCCGGGTCCACTTCAGGGGCAAAGGTATGCTTACGAATTGGAGGGATCATGCTGATTTGATCATATGGAGCGTTTGGGATTTTCCGGTTGTTACTGTCATAAGCCGACACATACTTGCTGAGGTCAGTATCGTTTCCGATAAGGGTGGCCACCGGACGTATGGCTTTGACACAGGCGGTGAAGTCATGATCATCAAATGCATTGCCGTCTTCCTTTAGACTCGGGTATCCAAGTGCAAGGTCTGTCGGGTCTAGTTCTGGGAGCCATGCTTTTGCCCGGCTCAAGGCGGCTATGGCCCCGGCTCTTGAGGATGAACGCCTTAAGTCTTGAATCCGCTGAGGTAGAAAGGCAAGGCTCTTCAATACATCTTGCAAAAGGTGGGGGTGTGGAGTTGATAAAGCTACAACGGCCAAGGCACGTTGTGTCCCGGAGTATAGTTGTTCCACTAAAGTGTAAACTGCTTTAAGCTTGATCAGCGTGTTCTGCTTCAAGTTGACACTCCTGGAGCCTGTATGTGCACAAGTATAACAGTCAGCCGGAAGTAATTATTACAATCATCATTGTAAGGTTACAATGTTTAAAGGCTGGTTTACAATAACTTACCAAAGATGGCTGAGATCATTTGCGATATCTGCTGTTTTAAGTCAGATAGCTCGGTTGTTGCTTCGGCAAGAGATGCTTCGGCTGTTTCGGCCCGAGTCACCAGGGAAGCCTTCTCATCATCCCAAGTTTTCTTCTCCGACTCAAAATTCTTCTTTAGTTTCTCATTTTCAGAGACACTAAATTCAAATTTGGAGTGAGCCTTCTGCGTATCAAGCTCTTGAGTTTCCAGACGGCTCTTCAGGGTAGCAAGCTCTGATTCAAATTGACTTATGGCAGCCTGCATTGACACCGGGTTATGGTCAGGATTATAGTAAGGTAACATTTAAGTCCCAAGCACTTTACAAGTAAAGATACTTGGCACTTGGGGGCTAATGTATGCTGAATTTTTTTTAACTTTATCCTGCCGGGTCACACATCTTAAGTCTCAAGCACCTTACAAGTAACGATACTTGACACTTGGGGGCTAATGTGTATTGCAGATTTAAAAGCCTTATGTGATAACCGGGTTAAGTAACTTATTTTTAAGCCGGGTAAGTTCACAGGTAAAGCAGATTTCTAAAAAGTCTACAACATATTTGTTCATAAGCAATTGACTTGGGGGCTGGTACAGTATGTAAGATTCAGGTAAAAAGTATAAGTTATACCTCAGATTTGTGCTGTATTTGTTTTACCATGTCAATTTCCAGGTCATGGCTATTATGAACCTAATTCAGATAGCCCGAGACTATATCACCAATGCTTAGGTGAGTATAATCAGTGATGTCCTGCTTGGTTTTTTGGCATTGAGCAAATTCTTCCTTGGCGGTACATTTGGCAAGGACGGTAGGCCGCCCTGGTTCAACAAACTGAGACTTCACAATTTCAACTTCTGGTTCATTTGTTTTGACCGGGCTAGGAATCTCCGGGTCACTTGTGTGGAGCGTATCTTCAGCAGGGGGATCAGAGGTTGGCATTGGAATATCAGAAGCTGGATCAGGCGGCGGCTGATGGGTAGAGTTGTCTGGAACAGACGTATTAATCACCGGTTCAGCCACGACGGGCTCTTCAGACAGCTTATTCTTCTTTGCCCGTTTAGTGGGTTTCACTTGCAGGATGTTAACAAAAGCAGAAGGATGAATACACAAGCATGAATAAAGCAAAAAGTGCATAAGTTTACATTACCCGGGAGCAGTTTTGAAAGTCGGCATATTTGACTGCATGGATTCGCCGGAAGAAGGAGAGGTATCCTGATAGTGGGAGTTAGATGAATTGAGAGGTTGACGAATTAAGCCTGCTAAAGGTAAGACATTATGTAAATCGGAGATAACCTCGGTACAACGCTTCCTGGTCACATCAGGTAAGCCGGAGGAGAGTTCTGCATCCTTGTTGTTCCGGGTCTGCCTCCGGTTCTCAAACTGTTGTTTCTTCAAAATAAATTGAGGATCTTGATAAGCAAGTGCATGTGAAAATCTTACTTTCCGGGTCAACCTTCGGGTCTTTCACTTTGGCAAAGGCTCTGAGTCGGAGGAGATTATAGTTACCTCTTCATTGGCTGCTCGACTATTCACCGTATCCTCTTGAAGGGATAAAATGTCAGACAGGTGATAACAAGGGACTTAAGAAAATTTAAAGATTACCTCTTCCTCATCTGAAGAGCTATCCTCCAATCTGAGTAAGTCGGAGGCGCTGGGTTTCTTCTTCTTTGAGGTTCCTACCTTGGCGGCTTTCCTTTCAGCTTTCTTGGTCGTCCTGGCTTGTTTGGCAGCTTCATGGTCATATTTGGCTTTCCAAAAGTCATCACCGGCCTGTGGAAAAAGTTGAAGAATTATGAGTATCAAGAAAGGTATAATGTATTTGTAAAGATTTGTTACGATTGATAACTTACCGCAGGGGCCGGGTTATTCTTGCAAAATGGAAGTAAGCCGAAGGTGTTGCTCGTCACAGTGCCCTCCTTCAGCAGTGACTGGGTTGTAGCATCCACCACGTCATCTGGTAAGTCATCAGGGCTATGGCATAGCGGATCATTCTTTTCTCCAGTATAAGTACACATTAAGCTGGGACGGCGGCTTAATGGAAGTATACGCCAAGTGACCCAAACTCGGACCAGATCGATGCCGTTTAAACCATTTCCCAAGAGAGCTTTAATCTTCTTGATGGTGGAATTGAGAGGCACGCGTTCAAGGGTTGTCAGCTTGTCTGGTAGCGGATGGTTAGATTCAAGGCGCAGGGCGCGAAAGCCGGGCAGAGGTTTTTCATCAGCCGGAGAAGTGTCCTGGCAGTAGAACCACGTCTGGTTCCAAGATTTTGGGTGGCTCGGCAACTCATCATAAGGGAAAAGACAGTCTCTCCGTCGCTGGATTGAGATGCCGCCAAGCTCAAGACTGGGCCCGCTGGCACGTTCATTTTGCCGGTTCATGTAAAAAAGTTCCCTGAACAAAAGCAGACTCGGTTCTTTTCCCGGGTACACCTTGCAGAAGACTTGGAAATTACAAATATTTGACACGGAATTGGGTCCGATGTCTTGAGGTCTAAGATCAAAGAAATTTAAAACCTCTCTGAAGAATTTTGAGCCGGGAGGAGCAAATCCACGGCTCATATGATCTGTAAAAATTATTACTTCCCCTGCTTTGGGATGAGGCTTTTCTTCAGACGGGTCAGGGGCACGGTAAGACATGACATCCTTTTTTGGCAGATGCCCAGACTTCACAAACTCAGCTAGTTTGCTATTGGTAACTATGGATGGAACCCAATTGCAAGTCACAGGGGCCTTGGTAGCTTTAGGAGCCATCATAGCAATTGGCCTATGGAAAAACATGAAGATCCGGTTCAATTTTAACCCGGGGGAAGAATCCTGATTATTCAAAGTGGCGGCTTAATGAGGGGCCTAATGATATAAGGATGACTGTGCAACAATATTTAAGCCGCTACGTGTATCAAGTGCAGTTTAAATATTTTCCGGGTCATCAGGAGCAACTAGGGTCCTGTGTCATTTATTTAAGCCGGACATCTCGACAGTTGTGTTTCAGAGCAGTTACCAATAGAGGTTTTCTGGGTGATAAAAGCAAGTTTCACAGATAACAATTATTACTCTGGATCAAAATATTGCTCTGAAAGGAAATTTTTCTAGACCTAAAACGAGGCAGAGAAGTTCATGCACTCGAAGAGGGTTCCTGAACAAGGGAAAGGAGATCTATTTTTATGCAAGATCAACACAAACAAGCACCGCAACAGTTCTACGTAGTTTCCATGATCTAAACAGGGCATTGGAAGGAACTAGCAAGGGTTTGGTGTCGGCCAGTGATGAACACTGACGAACTCAACAAGGACCTAATGCAGATCTGAGAAAGGGAATGAGAGGAACTCACGGATGCGGATGAGCTGCGGAGGTTCGCCGTAGATCTCTGGTCAGAGTCAGGTTGATGCAGCGGCCTGAGTTGATGAAGACGAGAGGTTCGACGGTGGCGGCGGCAGAGCTCGGGAGGAGGCAAGAGGAAGAAGACGACTGAAAGGATAAAAAGGAAAAGACCTAAGTCGCGGCCATTTATAAGGAGAGGATAACTGAGAGGGCGCGAAAAACGAGGAGATAACATTTATTATCCAGCGGCTCGGGCGCCTCGATTCTCAGGACAGTCAGTAAAGACAAAGATCCGTCGAAGATATGGCGAAAAAAATAAGTTTTATTGATGATGACGTCACGGTGATTTAACCCGGATCCAGATGATGACGTCACGGCGGGTTAAAATTCTTTGTGCAAGACAAAGGACTGCAGGACAGTTTATAAGGTATTTTATGATTGACATGAACAGGTTCAAATCAATCTGGGGCCTAATGTTGGGGATACAACTATTTGTGTAAGCCGCCCAGGAGGGGCCGGGTTACGCAAAGAAGACTCGCCAGAGAGAAGCCCAAGACCAAAGTATGAAGATGGCGGTTCATAGAAATCTTAAGGCCCACAGGCGACTTAAGGCCCGTTGTAGTAAACCGCTGTAATAATATTACTTGTATCATAAGGTAGACTTAACTAGTCACCGGGACTCTGTAAGCCGCAGGGCGTCCACCCGTGTATATAAGGGGACGACCCGCTGGCGGCTGAGGGCAAGAAACAACTCATCTAGAGCCAGGCATAGCGTATCTCGCTCCCTGGTCATCGAAACATCAATACCAACCCAACTAGACGTAATACGGTTTAATTGATCATGCTTAGGGTTTAATTGATCATGTTGGTTCCGTGGTGGTTTCTTTAATAGAAATCGGAGGGGAAACCCTCTTTTGATAAAAAAAATATGCTTAGAGTTCCCCCCTTTTATGATCACTATACGATCAGAATACGTGCTTCGTGTCATAATAACACTGCTCCACCCATCAAGCTAAACAAGCTTAGATGTTCAAATACGAATTTGATATTATTAAAACAGAGTTGTTTAATTGGTCAGCTAAATGTTCCTAAATTAGTTTCGAAAATGCATGTTCGCTGCTCGGGTGTGTATCTCTACAGGGTGCCCATGGTGGGCCGGCCCACCCTGGGATTTTGGGTCGTCCCAGGCCCCGATTCCCCTCTGTTTTGCTGCACACTTCCGATCTCTACTCGCCCCCAGCCGCCTGCCTCGCGGCGACTTGCCGTCCCCGGACGGCATGACTCTAGGAGGAGACGCCGGACTAATAGGAGACCAGGAGCCGCTCGCCCAACAGCGTCACCGCTGCCCGGGCGCGCCGCCGTGCCTACCTTCCCAGTCTGTTCAGGGCTCAGGCGTGCAGCTCCCACCAAGCCAACCCGATTTATCCTGAGATACGTCCTCAACACTCAGCAACCACTCCTCATCACCCATTTTCTAATTGATTCATTACTCATTAGGCAGGACTATCATTAGGGTTTGTTGTGTGCTCAGTGCTACCTACACTTAATGGTTCAGATGTATTTCTGTAATCTTTAGTACCTCTAAAGTTCACATGGTTTTCAAAATTCCGGCCCTCGGTACAGAAACTAGTCATTTTGGATTGTTGGTCGTAGTGACATTGACCCAGATTACTACTGCAAGCCAGGTTTGTTGACAATTTTACTTGTCTTTCTTACTCATTCGATATAATATCCAATTATTCACGTCGATTAGTTGCAAACAATAAGTTCTAGACAAACTTCTTCATTCAGATTTTGGGCGGTCTCTTACTACAGTTACAATTCTGCATACTTGTCCTAATAAGCTCACAAGTAAATGATTGATTCACTACATCTATGCTTGCCTTGTCATATTAGTTGTCAATATTCTTTTAGGGTGGACCACCCTATTTCTAAATACCGGAACCGTAGACATGAGTTAATAGTATTTCTCTATGTGATCTCTTCCATCATGTGTAGGTAACGAACACTACATTGTATAGAAAGAAAGTGTCATTTCGAGCTTTTACATAGGTTTCGATCTTTTACATGGAATACAATCTGCCTACTTGCTTTGTGTCGCACTACCAACACTCCACCCTTGAAGCTAAACATTACGCCACTCATAATTTCTTAGTTTATTTGTTCAAATACGAATTTCATATGATTCTAATGTTCCTACTTCAGTTTTGAAATGTGTGCCTGCCTGTTATAGAGACATAAGAGGTTTGTATTTCTGTGTGTCGTCTAGTCAGCACGGTTGGGGAGGTGAACTTTGCATATGCAGGGGTTTACAGGGAGACACTCTCCAAGTTGAATCCGCAATGCATTCCATAGATAATCTGACTACTTTTTATGTTTTCATGAATCTCAGATTCTGAACAGCATCATAATGATTATGAGCTTGTGCGCATAAAAAGAATAAAGCAGAACAATGCCATGGCTGTCAAACTTGGCATTAAGGGACTAAAATCAAGTCTGGATGCAATGCAATGCAAACTCTCTCCACCTACAGATTCATGCTCAGAATATGATCCTAACAGTGATCTGAGCTAGAGGGAGACCTAAGTCAATGTAGCTCCCTAGTGGAGGAGTCAGAGGAAGATGCCCTATGTTATTCACCCATCAAGGTACTTTCTCTAACTTTCCAAGGTTACATTGCTCACACATATCTTGCAACTGATGCTTTGCATTGCTTCTACTTTGTTGAACTGCCATTAGCTTAGTTTACACATCGTGTATGTGAATAAGCCCTGCCTATCCATTTTCAGTACATATTCCATCTGTCATCGTACCATATTTATCCATTCAAATGTTGTTCTTGTGTATCAGACGTTCAAAAGGAAGAGGGCGATTGCTGATCGTGGAGGAGCACAAGCAAAGTATTTGGAAAAGGTAGTGGCACCTGATAAATCAAATAGCCCATTAGGTGTAGTTGCAATATCACCTGACCCACAAAATACCCCAACTCTAGCAGACTCTAGCCCTACTACACTGGTCATTTCTGATGCCCCAACTCAGCAGACCCCAACTGCAGCAAACAGTATGATTATGCCAGTTGACATAGCACCAGCTGTACGACGCAAAACCCGCATTCTAGCAAAGAGTACACCAAATCCAGTTGCCAAATCCATTTTTGAACCAGAGAGAGCCCCAATTGCAGCAAATAGGACCCATGTTCCATTTCTTCCCAGTTTAGAAGACGAAGCTTATGTTGTTGTTAGGAACTTTGTGCGCATCTTTCCTTCATGGAAAGATTATACCGCAGACACAGAACAATTTCCAGTCTTCCTCCGCAACTTACGTGTAAGTAATGTACTAATGTTATTCATGGTCATTACTACATATGTTTCTGCTGACAGAAGACACAAGATTTCATTCTTTTAAATAGGCGAAGAGTAAGCTGGATTGTGATGACGAGCAAGAGTTGGTTGCGCTTTTCAAGCACTCGTTGATGAAGTATCGTTCCTACCTGAGGCAAGCGCACTTCGATGGCAAGCCTCTGAACGAAATTTCTGTAAAGTCTCCGGTGCTACATTTATCCGACGGTGACTGGAATAATCTTGTTACACATTGGTCTCGGCTGCAGCGTAAGGTACTGTCTATGATATCACATCACAATTTGAACTACATTTCTGCATTTTCCTTAATGTCTCACTTGTACGAAAACTGTTAGCAGAAGAACATTCATTCTCAAGGGACCACAGAATCTCGCAACTATACTGCACACTGCATTGCTCTTGTGAGTACCTCTTGCCCTGTATGACCATACTTACTTTCATAGCTGTTTGATTATGTAGCATCACTGCACATGTTAGCCTCGTAATCGTCCATTTGGTGGACATTATAAGATCCGTACGGACTCTTACAAAAATTTAGAATCAACCCAAAGCTTTTGAAGAGGTTTAGCTCTGCAGTCCTCTTGTAAGGATTGAACGTGGTCTATCACTGTACTTACATTAACAGCTACTCCCTCCGTCCCATAATATAAGAATTTTTTGTACAGTACACCAGTGTTCAAAACACTCTTGTATTATGGGAAGAGGGATTGGTTCATTTTGTAGCATTCTGCATCTTATCTCCCTCGCCCCCCATTTACTGAAAAAGATCAGATCTATATTTAATCTTACAAACAAGTAGAATACACAGACAATGCCAGTGCAGAAGTGTAGCCCATTGCTCTTGTCAGTACATTTTGTCCTGTAACGCTTGTACTTCTAGGGATTGGTAGTTGATTATGTAGCATCAATCTGCATCTTATCTTCATTATCCTCTATCCCTTCCAGTATTATCATATCTATAATTACTCTCTACAAAATGTAGAGTACAAGCAATGCTTATGAAGAAGATTCTGTGCTGAAATTCTTGAGTTATCCTTCCCTTGACATGGAGAAGGGCATTATAAAGCCGGTGTTAACTATGAATGTAAGTCAGTCCTTCTAAAGCCTTTATCCTCAACTGCTGTTTAATTTGCTCATACTCCCTATCGTTTACTGCTGTTTAGTTTGCTGTTTCTACCAAAATGCATGTTCGTAAGAACCGTAAGTTCTAGGTTTTACTTGTAAAACCAAATTTCTTATTCATACCATGCACATTACTTAATACTCCCTATATGTATGCTTGGTTTTGTGGATCTATAATCCAGTGTGTGGTGAAGCAGCACACGTTTGCACCTTGTCATCTCCTGTTTTATCTTATTGATGTGGCTGATGATATGAACAATATGCCATGCACATTATCCAAAATAGATATAATGATTTTCTTTGCCCTTCATCTATGCTTGTTATGTTGACATGGTAATCCAGTAGTGTGGTGAAGCTCCCCGCATTATGAACAATGCCAAATTATGCTATTGATATTTTGAACTTACTCTTTATTTTCTAATTTGAAATTGGATAGAATTGGCAGAACAATTATCATCTTTGTTTATACACGTGCAAAACCTGTCATCTATCTGCTTTGTTTCAGGGTGATATGCCTGATGGCATGCACAAGTCTGCTGAAGGCTGTGAGACAAACCCAACATATATTGCAGCAAACAAGGCAAAACATCTTGAAGATAGCGAGACAACCCCAAAGTCTTGTCTTGATGCAGTGTTCAAGTTACTTGAGACTAACAGTCAGACAAGCTCATAGAATTCGTTGTCTGGATCAGTTCGACTTCTTCAGTCCCAAGTTCTAGCAGAAAGGCATTCTGCAACTCAACGTCGAATTGAAGTCCTATATCTAAGAAAGATTGCACAGAACACCAATCAGAACCTCATCGCTAAACAGCTACACCTGGAAGCTATGACCGACATGCTAGGCCGGTCTCACAGCCTTGCTCAGCAGCTTGCGCAGCAGTTCCCCCGCAAGGCTAACCTTTCTTGAACTGTCTTAGAAGTGGTCTCGGTTCAGTATTACTTTGTTACGCTGCAATGGTACCCAGTTTTTGTAATCTTCTTCTTCATTGCGCTTTATGATCACTGGTGGCGAACTTCGATGCCCAGTGGATGTAATATACCTTAAATCCTTTATTGTATAGTGTAGGTTTATTCTTAGTTACTATGCCGTAATTTCTTTATTGTATAGAGTAGCTTTGTTCTTAATTACTACTAGTTACTGCCATCATTCGCTATCAAAAAAAATCAGATGAGGTCGACCGGGCCGAAACATTCGACTCTAACGGGCCAGGTTTTTAGCGGGCCACAATTGGGCAGGCCTATGTCTTTCTTGGGCCCGAATGATTGGGGCCTTCACACATTGCGCCAGGCCCAAACTTACACCGACCTATATTTTAGTTGGGCCTTTTGTTGACCCAGCGCTTAGTTTGGCCCAGGTAGCGTTGGGCCATTAACAGGCTGAATATTGTACTGGCCTGTTACGGCTGAGATGAAACCACGGGCCTTTAGCAGGCCAAAATGCATGTTGGGCCTCAATTTTCACTAGTCGTCGACGGGCCTTCAGCAGGCCGAAATGTAGACCGGGCCGTTATGGGCCCAGTTAGCTCACGGGCCATTACCAGGCCGAAACATATCTCGGGTCTTAGTTGGCCCACTGATATCATGGGCCTTTAAGAGCCCGAAAGCTTAGTACAGGCATCAACGGGTCGAATTACGCGACAGGCCTTTAACAAGCCCAAAGTCATGTTGGGCTTAACTGTTGCCACCTTTAGCATGGGCCGTTAGTGGGCCCGATGTCCCGTCGGACCATATATGGCCCATGGGCAGCACAGACCATTCCCAGGCCGAAAGTCACACCGGGCTGAAATGGGCCCATGTCTACATCAGGCCTCTAACAGGCCGAAAGTCACTGGGCTGTAGTTGGGCCCGAATATTCAGCGAACAATTAATGGGCCAGATCTGGCTTCAGGCCGCAAATGGGCCCAAATATTGGGCGAACAATTAACGGGCCAGATCTGGCTTCGGGCTGTAAATGGGCCCAAATATTGGGCGAACAATTAACGGGCCAGATCTGGTTTGGGCCCGTAAATGGGCCTTTATTAAGCAGGCCGTTCTTGGGCTGGCCCACAAGTACGTGATTAAGTTCTACGGGCCTTTGACTGGGTCGGTCTTTTTTACCTATATGGGCCTCTGTTGGGCCCAGCCACGTGTCGACGTACCATAGGCATGTCTCCTCCAATGGACGGGCGACATCTGGCCCACTGACGAGCTGACAGGTGTTCCCTTCGGCCAATCAGAATTTTACACGTGGAAATTTCCCATTGGTCGGGGTTGTTAACGGGTTATCGGATCCAAAATCCGCCCCGATAGCTTAACGGTGTTCCGTTACGGTGGATGCCATGTGTCAGTCACCCTTGACGAAAGCACTTCTGTGACGCGCGATTTATCATCATGGAAGTGGACACTTCTGTGGTGATAATTTTGTAATGTCATGGAACACTTCTACGACATCACAGGTATGACTATCTTGATTCTGTCATAAATTTGTCATGGATGTACATGCATGACAAAAAACGCAACCTACTGCGACAAACACGTATCATCACGAAAGTGTATTTTTTTTGTAGTGCAGGCCGCGCTAGTAGGCCATAGAGCACAACCATTTTTTATGGGATCTTGTAATTTTGTTCATCCAAAGAGATAAATGAAATACTGGTTTCATGTATCACTTTTCTTTGTGTACTACAGTACACTGGCACACCCGCATTTTTCTTTTTCCCCGGCGTATGAGAGAAATCCATACTCCTTCTCTTCCCTTCTCCCGGGGTGCATAATAGATTTTTCTCGTGTCAAACACCAATATTAAATATATTTTCTGAATCTTATAGATCTTAACATTCATGCCACAACAAAGAAATTACTTGGATAAATATGTTTGGTAGCATTCCACATCGCAAATTTTGTTTTTATCATTTACCTACTCGAGGACGAGCAGGAATTAAGCTTTGGGATGCTTGATACATCTCCAACGTATCTATATATTTTTATTGTTCCATGCTATTATATTATCTGTTTTGGATGTTTTATATGCATTAATATGCTATTTTAAATTATTTTTGGGAGTAACTTATTAACCCAGAGCCGAGTGTCAGTTTTTGTTTTGTTCTTTGTTTTTGAGTTTTACAGAAAAGGAATATCAAACAGAGTCCGAACAGAATAAAACTTTCGCGAGGATTTTTCTTGGACCAGAAGACATCCACGGAACTTGGAGAGGGGGGTAGACAACGACCGAGGAGGCCACAAGCCACCTAGGCATGCCCTCCCGGGGGGGAGGGGCTTCCTGAGGGCTTACGGGCCCCTCTGGTGTCCTCCAACCCTAATTCTTGCTCCACAAATACCCAAATATTCCCAAACCATCAGCGGCATCCACCAAAATAATTTTCCACCACCGCAAGCCTCTGTTCCCATGAGATCCCATCTTGGGGCCTTTTCCGACACCCTGCCGGAGGGGTATTCGATCATGGAGGGCATCTGCATAACCTCTATTGCCTTCCAAGAACCATGAGTAGTTTACCACAGATCTATAGGTCCATGGATAGTAGCTAGATGGCTTCTTCGCTCTCTATGATCTTCAACACCATGTTCTCCTTGATGTTCTTGGAGTTCTATCCGATGTAATATTCTTTTGTGGTGTGTTTGTCGAGATCCGATGAATTGTGGATTTATGATGAGATTATCTATTAATATTATTTGAGTATTTTCTGAAATCTTTTATGCATGATCAAATATCTTTGTATTTCTCTTTGAATTATCGGTTTAGTTTGGCCAACTAGATTGGTTCTTGCAATGGGAGAGGTGCTTAGTTTTGGGTTCAATCTTGCGGTGTCCTCACCCAGTGACAAAGTAGGGTTAGCGAGGCACGTATTGTATTGTTGCCATAAAGGATAAAAAGATGGGGTTTTCATCATGCTGCTTGAGTTTATCCCTCTACATCATGTCATCTTACTTAAGGTGTTACTCCGTTCTTATGAACTTAATACTCTAGATGCATGCTAGATAACGGTCAATGTGTGGAGTAACAGTAGTAGATGCATAATTGTTTCGATCTACTTAACACGGACATGATGCCCATATTCATGATCATTGCCTTGGATATCGTCATAACTTTTCTCTTTTCTATCAATTGCTCGACAGTAATTTGTTTACCCACTGTATATTTTCTTTCAAGAGAGAAGCCTCTAGTGAAACCTATGGCCCCCAGGTCTATTTTCCATCATATATTTTCAGATCTTTAAACCAAAAAACCCAAAAATACCTTGCTGCAATTTATTTAGATTTACTTTAGTTTTCCTTTTTGTTTATCTTTTATACATATGTCTATTAGATCTCACTCTTGTTCGAGACCGTGAAGGGATTGACAACCCCTTTTTCGCGTTGAGTGCAAGTGTTTGTTAGTTTGTGCAGGTGCATATATTGGGGACTTGCTTGTGCCTCCTACTGGATTTATACCTTGGTTCTTAACTGAGGGAAATACTTATCTCTACTTTACTGCATCACCCTTTCCTCTTCAAGGGAAAAATCAATGCAAGCTCAAGAAGTAGCATGACGCCTCTTGGCAAGAATGAGGTTGTGTACTAATGGAAGAGCATAATTTGATTGCTCATGAAGAGAACCATCCAATGCAAGATCTCGAACTTGCTGCAGTTATATATGCACTGAAGTTTTGTCGTCATTACCTCCTCGGTAATCATTGCGAGATCTACACTAATCACCAAAATTTGAATTACCTATTCACTCAGCCGGATCTGAACCTTCATCATCAAAGATTGATGGAGGCAATCTTAGACTATAAATTGGGTATTTCATATACCCCTAGCAAGGCTAATGTTATGGCCGATTATTTGAGCCGCAAGTCTTATTGCAACAACCTCATGCTTCAGCAAGCTCAACCCCTCCTTCACGAAGAACTTCACAAGTTAAACCTTCACATTGTTCCACATGGTTCTCTTAATACCTTGTCCTAGAACCAACTCTCGAGAAAGCTATCAAGTCTGCCCAAGAGAAAGACACTGAAGTTCCTTAGATTAAGAGTGATCTTGCCTCTGATAAGGCCAAATATTTCTCGCTTGATGAAGGTGGGGCTTTGTTCTTCAGAGATCGCTTTGTGGTACCCCAATGCGACAATATGATAGAGAAAGTTATGAAAGAAGCACATGCCACACCTTTCTCTATTCATCTGGGAATGTACCAAGACATTCGTCAGAGATACTGGTGGACTAATATGAAGCAATACATTTCTCGATATGTTGTTGAATGTGATGTTTGCCATCGCGTCAAAGCAGAACATCAAAAACCTACTGGACTTCTACAACCGCTTCCTATACCTAAATGGAGACGGGATAAGATTCAAATGGATCTCATCACTAGCCTTACCAAATCACGAAAGGGTCATGGTGCTATTCTTGTCGTCGTCCACCAACTTTACAAAGTTGCACATTTTTGCCAGTCAAGGAGATGATCACTGCTAGTCGGTTAGCAGACTTGTATATCCAGAATTGTGACCCTCCACAGTATTCCGAAGGAGATCAGTTCAGTCTATGGCAGCCACTTCACCTCAAAGTTCCGGGAAGTTTCCAAGAAGCTCTGGGAACTCATATAACCTAGAGCACAACCTATCACCCCCAGTCCCAAGGTCAAGTTGAATGAGTCAACCAAATTCTTGAAGATATGCTTCGAGCTTGTGTCATTTCATTTGGCAAGAAGTGGGAAGAATCTCTCTCGTATGCTAAATTCTCATACAAGAACAGCTATCAAAGCCAGCTTGAAGATGGCACCCTTCAAAGTATTGTACAAACAGAAGTGTCGAACCCCTCTACATTGGTCAGAAACTGGGGAACGGTCGCTCATCGGTCCGGATATTATCCAACAAGCTGAAGAGCGAATCCGTGTTGTCCGTGAAAATCTCAAGGCGGCCCAGTCCCATCAGAAGCGAAACTATGACCGTAAACACTAGGGATCAATCTATCTACCTGGTGAACAAGCTTATCTGCTTGTCACTCCTATGAGGTGCACTCGTCGTTTTGGAATCAAGGGAAAGTTAGCTCCTCGCTACTTTGGTACCTTCCGAATTCTCGCTAGACGTGGATATGTGGCTTATAAATTGGAATTGCCACTGCAGTTTTCTCATATCCATGATGTCTTACATGTATCGCGGCTTCATCATTGCTTCAAGGATCCACACCATGCAGCGGATCATGAAGTGCTTAAACTACAACCAGACCTCTCTTATGAAGAGTTCCGATCCGCATTCTTGATCAAGCTGAATGTTGCACCCGTCAGGAGGCAATCAAGTTCCTAAAAGTTTAGTGGTCAAACCATTCAAAAGACAAAGCGACTTGGGAACACGAGAATCGTCTTCATGATGAATACCCCGCTCTCTTTTCGTCTACCTCCTAAATCTCGGGACGAGATTTATTTTAATGCAGGAGTTTTGTAACACTCGTGTAATTATGCTATAGTGATCCCTGACTAATGATGACATGTCATCCTCTTTTTTCTTAGCTTAATCTCTCCCGGATATAAACCTAAGTCAAATTCAAATGCAAATTGCGTGTGAAATTTAAAATTTCACAAACATGATTGGAAAATAGTTCATCATTTAGAAAATATTCCATAATAATTATTTGTTGAGGAACTTATTTACTTAAATGGGCTATAGCAATTGAAACAGTGCAAACTCTGCCCTTTTAAATGGTCTTCCATTCATGCAAAATTCACACAAATTCAAATACCTCCCAATCATTTTGTGGTAGTGCCAAATATTGTAATGAATATTTGTGGCCAACTTCCATTTTTGACAAAAGTCATTTCATGGCTAAAACAAATGCAAATAGTTTCTGTAAAAGAAAAAAAGAAAAAGGAAAGGAAAAGAAAAGGCCTAAACCTATTGGCGATTGGGTATTAGTGGCAGTGGAGGCCCAACCCACCAAAGTTTTCTCCTTCCTCCTGCTATAGGAGGCATATAAGGGGCATGGCGGCCATCCAGGCCGCCGTGTCTGCCATCCCAAGGCCCCCTCGGGTATAAGGCGACGACTGCGAGCCCCACATCAAACCCTAGCCTATTTCTTCCTCCCCCTCACTCGATCTCCTCGCTACAGCAACCCCCCGCACCATTGTTGCCATGCCTCACCTCGCCCGTGCGCCCATGATCGTCCCCGCACCATGAGACCTCATCCATCCACTCCGTCGTCGACCACTGCCTTGACTGCGACCACCAGCGCAAGCCATGGAGGTCTCCCTCGTCGGATCGGGCGTCTGTGGCACCCCGGCTTAGAGAAATCGGAACGCCCCGTATTGCAGCCTAGAGATCAAGGAGAAGTCTCTGGAATACGACACTGCTTGGCATAGAACAAATCAGCTCTTATTACAAGAATAATAATACAAAGGTCTGATGTTACCAAGGTTCACATGAGCACGGCGACACTACGCCTGCGATACTACACTTGCTCTATGCTAGCAGCACAACAACTGTTAGCAGCGGAAATCTTCTAGCAGCGGAACAACAACGAAGGTGGTGAAACTCCACTCTGTAGGGACTCTGGTTGGGACACGATCTAGCTCGCACGTATGGAAATCACGAATGGCCATCAAGAAATCATGGCATCACCTGCAATCTGGCACGACACGCCAGGTCAGTACATTAATGTACTTGCAAGCTCACAACAACCAAAAGCATCAAGGCAAGACAACAACATAGCATTAAGCAGGTTAATTAAATTAATAGCTACCATGATACAACAACAACACCTAAGCATGATCTTAAACTACTACAATACTGATAAATCACCATCTCTCAAACCGTGATCCTTACGGCGATCACAACCACGACCAATATTTGGCCCGTGATCCTTACGGCGATCACAACCACGACCAATATTTGGCCCGTGATCCTTACGGCGATCACAACCACGACCAATATTTGGCCTCAAACCGCGATCCTTACGGTGATCACAACCACAACCAATAATTGCCCCGTGATCCTTACGACGATCACAACCATGACCAATATTTGGCTCGTGATCCTTACGGCGATCACAACCACGACCAATAATTGGCCCGTGATCCTTACGACGATCACAACCACGACCAATATTTGGCCCGTGATCCTTACGGCGATCACAACCACGACCAGTATTTGGCCCGTGATCCTTACAGAGATCACAACCACTCTGTACTGCTCAAAATATCCACATCTAAATCACCTAGAAGTCATTCCGTCATGTGAGTGTTGATCAAACGGTGTGACCTAGTATGAACCCATGCCCATGACCGAGGACGCGACTATCAATAGATTAAACACACACACTCTGCAGAGGTAGCGCACTGTACCCACACCACGGAACCCATGGCCTCGCGCTCCCATTCGGGTGGACCAACGGCGTTCCAAAAAACGGATCTACTGCCATGGCACTCTCCCGGCCACTCCGACTCACTCCCCACTGGGCTAATTCATGGGTGGCCCCAATGTCTACCAAACACACCAACGACCACCATCGTGGCCCGTCCCACACGAGGATACGTGCGCAAAAATCCAACTATGGGCACACAAGGTTATGTCTGCTTACCGGGCCAGGGTACCGCATGCCCATAACCTTCCCTCGTTGGAGGAACCGGCGAGAGGCACGACAATAGACCGCGTTAGGGCCGTCCCATACAGGCAAATGTGGTTGCACTAGAAAAGCCTAGTTCGGCGGCACCTGACCAACTTAATGACGGAATTTATCCCCAAAAATATAACTGTGATGACTGATACTCCGATATCGACTATCAAGCTATAATCCAAGTCATAGCAATATCCAACAAATAATCTGAGCATAATATCATCATACCAAAATACTCCGAGGATACCATAACACTACTATAATGATGAGTCCGAAACAATAACCATACTACTCCAATAACAAGAATAAAGCTATCTATCTAAAATCCACATGTAACCATCATCTCCGAAAATAATACTCCAAGCAACAGAACATCAACTAGCTCATGAAAATAATCGTACTAATGACTAATAATCCAAAGGTAGCATGATATCCAAATTAATACTCTAAAACATACTAACAGATATCATCATGAAACAACCATAATATCAGCTACTAATACTCCAATGGCAACGTGATAGTCATCAACTACAAACATAACTCCTAGTAATCCAAACAATAGCATGGCATCTACAAGATCAAAATAATACTCCGAGAAAAGGCCATGCACAGATCACAAGTAGCTAAAACAATATTTTAAACAAGTTCAAATAAGTGAAACCATGTCACTGCATTACAGTGATGCAAATGGAGGGTGTGGCTTGCCTGGGGTGGAAGAAATCACTAGGAGAAAGTGCGAGAAACTCGTGGAACAAATCTTCGGAAATCGTTCTCTCTCGGAGGGGACTGAATAAGGGCAGGGGCAAAATGGTAATTTTCGGTATGCCAAAACATAATGAAAGTGACACCAACAGAAAGGGATCGATGAAACAAAGAAGTAGGCTTTGGATTCACCTCATTTGGAGCTACGGTTAAAGAGTTATGGGGTGTTTTCTACTAGGGACCTATCTGTAAGAAAAATATCTTCAAACAGGGGCCTGGACAGAAAAACTGAAAGCGTAATCAGAGAAATACGCTTTCACTTAATATTACGTGGCAGGGGAGTCAACGAGAGAGACTTATAGGTAGGGCCCGCCACTTATCCACGCTGGACCCGCGGGGTCAACATGCTGCGCGGCTGACGAGCGGGGCCCGCGGCCAGCTAGCAGGGAGGGGTGTCGTCTCCTTCTTCTCCTCGCGCTTGCCCGACGGAGTAGAGGATAGGGCAACCTCCGGTGAGGCTTGCCGACGGCTCTGACCACCTCCCACGGCGTGCGACCTACCGGCGTGATCAGCGCGACTAGGCGGATCCATCCAGACAGATCGCGGCCGCCGAGGATCACCAGGAGAGGTGGGGCCTGGGACACGGCGGAGGAGGGCTTCGGGTGGAGTTGGGCTCACGGAAAATGGAGCTTCGGTGAGGGGGAAAGGACCTGGGGATGGTCGTCGGAGTGGTGGGGATATACTGGTGGTGTTGGAACATAGAGAGAAGGCGCGGCTCGCCGGAATTTAGGCGGAGCACCGCGGCGGCCATGGTGGCGATGGTGGTCGAGGAGGGCGTCTCGAGCTCGGGGAAGTGCATGGGCGGGTCTAGAGGAGGTGCAGGAGGCCAGTGGTGAGGTTGAGAGGCCTCGGGGTGGGATTATATAGCCGCGGGGCGAGGTGGCCGAGCTGGCACCGCCGCGGACGCGTGTCCGGTGCCGTGGTCGCGTGCTCGCGTGCATGAACTCAGGGGTAGACGATGTAGGAGGAGCAATGGAGGCTCTCACGGGGCAGAGGAGGCCAAGGGGGCGCAGGGAGGAAGATGACAGCGACGAACAGATCCAAAACGCCACTGTTCGCCCGTGGTCACGCGGCGGCGAGCGTCAGTGAGCAAGCGGACGGAGGGGGCAAGGGCTCAAGGCGACGCAGTCGATCACGAGGAGGCCATTGGACATGCTGGTGAGTCAAGATGAAGAGAGAACGGACGAGCACAACACCGGGGACGATCCAGAGCGCGTTTACTGGACGCAGGGGCGATGGTTACCGCGCGCTCTGGTGCACACACTGCCAAAAACGATGCCAAACGATGTATGGGGTGGTGTCCTTCCTGGGTAGGTCACAACTGTGGTGGTAGTTTGGTTAAAACTGCTATGGATAATGGTAATCACCCTCTGAAGTTTATTGCAGTAAACTTGGGTGAGCACTGGTGATCAACAGGAAGGGTTTTGGGAGAAATGGAGTTGTCTGCGAGGTTGAGGTAAAGATGGACTTTCATCCTGGTAACTTTGAGAAGATTTGGACCAGGCTTTAATACTGTTCCTTTGCAACTGCCAAAATGGTCCAGAAATGAAGATCAATAAGATGCACTCACATGGAGTGTCAACTTGAGCTCAAATTGGGCAAGCCAGGGTCATCTGGTCAATAAAGATGCTCAAAAAGTCTCATACCAATTGGCCAAGCCAAAATGGAACTTGCTTCACAAACATCTCTGCTGACTAAAAAATTGAAATAATTTTGGTGATTAAATGGATAATTGAAATGTTGCCAAAATGGGTGGAGAGATGTTTTATGGGTAGAAGAATGATGTGGTAATTTATCAGGATTTTTGAAGCAGTATAAAATACACTTGCTTCACAACCTGAACATATTGCCAGAATCAAAGATTTGCTCGTGTGATCACATGGATGATTGGATGGGGCTGCAAATGTGTGGAGGGATTTAATATGAGCACATTAAGGAGTGTGCAAAACTTCAACTCATTTGGATACTCCTAGCTAGTACTTCCTTCACAAAGCCTTCTGTCTGACAGAAACTTTGAAAATTCACTGAGGAAGATTAGCTAGGCAAATAAAATTGAACTTGTGCATGGGGCAATTATTTGGACATATAAACATGCCCAAAAAGGTTGGGAGCCACTAGGAAAAATATAAATGACACTTCCTTCACAAAGTGCCATTTAGGGCAAAATAGAAAAATAATATTGAGGAATTATTTTTGAACTGGCCAAGGAAATGTTTGGGCATATCTGAGCTATATATGACCCAAAGGAATTATGAGAATTATTTGGGGATTTTAGGATGGACAGAAATATAGGTTACTTCACAACCTAGGGCAGATAGGGTTATTCCTTTAATGAAAAAGGAATATTCCCTAGAAAAAAGAGTTTAGGATTTGGTCAAGGAGTGGAGTGACATGATCTGGGCAAGGTTTTGAGAATGATGGGCCACTTGGGAGGAGGAATGAGGAGGATTTCCCCAGGTGACAAGGCCACAGAACCAGTCCAAAAAGAAAAATAGAGCAAAAACCAAATAAAAAGAAAAGGGCCAAAATCCAGGCTGCTACAACTCTTACCCCCTTAAAGAAATCTCGTCCTCGAGATTCGATTGCTCAGGGAACAAGTATGACTTGAGGACACGATTTCCAATTGGGGTATCCTTTTTCCTTTATTTGTTGTTCCCACAAGAATTTCAGATGATCTCGTTATCTTTGCTCTAGGTGGTTTGCTTCACCTTTCCCCAAGTTCTGACATGTCTTTGCTCACATACCAAATCCTTTTGCTGACGTGAATTTTCTCATATCTGTGGTGATATCCAATGGACCTGAGCATAGATTTCCTTTGGTCACGAAACCCTTTTACTTCTGCCATGGGGTTGCTTCAAATAAATGCAGGCCTTCTGGTCTCAATAAATGCTGAGAATTATCATGGCCATCTTCTGATGGAATCTGACTGCTCACAGGTGGCACTGATTTATCTTGATTTATTTCCTTGGCTCGAGCACGAGAAAGATTTGACTGCCTTTTGTGGGGAGCGATATAACGGTGTATGGAGTTATAGCTGTATCATACCTCAATAGTTTCCATCTTGAGACTGGCCAGACAGGGGGCTGGCGGACAAATGCTTTTCCTGACAGACTGACCATGTACTTGATTTCGTTGGTGAGTATACCGGGCCTGAGCTGATTGCTCTACTTTTGATTTTTCTCATGTGGCCAATATACCCATATGTGGTAACAGGCTGTGATATGCTTTCATGCTGCCGCTGAAGTCAAGCTGCGGAGCTTGCAAAGAAATCTTGTTTCTGACTAAACAAACTTGGATATTCCACACTAACCATGTCAAGCGGGTCAGCGGGATAAGAAAAGTCCTTGTAAATAGAGTAGGCCGCTGATGGTATGCCGTTGTGGATCCATATGGAATTATGGCCTCCAACTGATTTGGGTATCCGGACCCTGATGGTCGTGCAAAAATCATCATACCTTTGTTGTCGGTCCTTGCCTGTTAACGATCATGATTTTCTTTGTCAGGATACCTTACTGAAATAACTTGGCCACACCTGTCCTTGATTCTTCGTATGACCATGGATGTGATTAATATTTTGACATTAGTCCTTGTGCTTGTTTTTCTGACCGGTGTTCGCACACATATGACATATACCCGGGGTTTGTAGTGATACAGAGCTCATTGCTGAGGCCAATCATACAAGAAGGTGACAAGGTTGTATAATATCTCCTTGTCAGTTGTAGGAATAATGACCTTGATGACCATTGTCAAGACTGTGGATTCTATGATGGCATCTCTAGATCTTGTCGATCCTTGCAATTTAGGAGATGTATCTCTGCTTATTTTCCTTTGCCTGACCGGGGAGGTTGTTGAATCCTTACTTTCCTTAGGTATATCTGCGGGATCACTCTGACAAAATTATTGCAAGTCTGGTCCTTGAGTAGTACTGCCATACATCGACAACTCATCATATAATCTCTAAGGATGGTGCAATATTGTGGTACTGACGCGGACTGAATGGCTTACGAGAGAAGCCATCCGAGTAGCTTGCTGAGGGAGATTTGTTAACTTGTGCTCAAATCTTTTATTTGGGCTTTGTGCAGAAGAAGGCTCTATAGCTTACACATGAAGCTTGTCCTGAGTATTGTGCTGGAGATGCCTGAGTCCCGTACTTGAGAAGCTTCTCCTCAGGTTTGCTTGTTGAGAAAAATTCATGTCCGTATGTCAGAAGCCTTTACCGAGGTATCTTGCTGTGAAAGACTAGGTATCGTGGGCCGGAAATTGTTCACATATCATGTTGAGGAAAAGTTTAGGAGCCTTGCATCATAAATTTCTTCCGATAGCGTGTGGAATAATACTGAGTTCCTTATATCCAAAACTTCATATTGTTATGCAGACTGAAATCCATACACATGCCCATAACATTCCGAGGCTGATTATTTTCATGAGAAAAATGGTTTGACTATCTTCCTTGAGCATATCACATTCTGACTTTATTTCAGATGATAACATATTTCAAGCATCATGCATTGCTGAGCCAAACTTTATATAGGATCCATACCTCTATCTAAAAATATACCATTGGTCTTGCAACTGACTGGTCTTTCTGCTGGCTGGATCCTAACTGCTGGGAGGATTTAGTATTGATGTAGACTTGATGTTGATAGTCAATCCAATACACAATTGGTATTCTGGGCAGATATTAATGTCGCAATGCAGTTGACTGTGTAGACCAAAATGTTTAGCTGAGCTTCTTCCAAATATTTCAAATCCTTATTACTTCTTCGAGTCCGGTGTCGGTGGATGAGCAACTCTTTACAGGGGAAAATAATGTAACACCAGGGCCCAAAAAGAAAGAAGCAAAAGAAAACTCAACTAAATAGAAGCACACAACAACAATCAATTCACACAATCAATGTCACATATTAGTGCTAGTCACACAACATGCATGCCTACTTAAGCCCACAAATCTCGCGGGATCTCCGGTTCTACGATCTAGCATGCTGTGACGGTGTGCACGAGGACGAATAAATGTGTGGAAGAATTGGTGTAAACAGCACTACACCGAGTGCTAACTTAGCCAGGTGGCAACCTAAACTAGCTCGGAGGTGAGGACGTACTCGGTAATCATGTAGTGGGACAGGAAGGTCGCATCAACATTATTATCAAGCGGACAGAAAAGATCCGTACTCGTCCAAGAAATAGGATAGCAAGGAAAAACTGAGGTTGCTGACATTGCCCTTTCTTGATAACTAAGATCATTACGGGTTGCCAACACGACAAAATAAAAGAACGATCTGGGATAGAAACATGTCCATCACCGAAACGATAGACAGGACTGAAAGAAAGACATCGACACGAAACCTGAGCACCATTTTTGTAAATAGTGTCGGGATCACTTGGCATCACTCTGTTGGGACAGAAATGATACCAAACAACGAAAGAAAAAGGAACTGGAGAAATGCAAAGGTTGAGCTATAGTGGATCCGAACCGATGCCAGCTACACTCACCAGATAAACCGTTAGTACAAATACTAGGGCTATATGCATGCTATGCAACAAACAAATGCAGCAACCAAATGCAACAAACAAGGCAGGCTCTATACAACCAATTTCTACCGATTTCTACCGCTCGCGCTGACTAGGGCATCCTACAGCCAGACCTGCTCTGATACCAAGCCTATGGCACCCCGGCTCAGAGAAACCAGAACGCCCCGTATTCTAGCCCAGGGATCGAGGAGAAGTCTCTAGAATATGACACTGCTTGACATAGAACAAATCATCTCTTATTACAAGAATAATAATACAAAGGTCTGATGTTACAAAGGTTCACATCAGCACGACGACACTACGCCTGCGATACTACACTTTCTCTATGCTAGCAGCAGAACAACTCTTAGCAGCAGAAATCTTCTAGCAGCGGAACAACGACGAAGGTGGTGAAACTCCACTCCACAGGGACTCTGGCTAGGACACGATCTAGCTCGCACGAACGGAAATCACGACAAGCAATCAAGCAATCACGACATCACCTCCAATCTGGCATGACACCCCAGGTCAGTACATTGAATGTACTTGCAAGCTCACAACAACCAAAAGCATCAAGGTAGGACAACAGCATAGCATTAAGCAGGTTAATTAAATTAACAGCTACCATGATACAACATCAATTCCTAAGCATGATCTGAAACTACTACAATACTAATAAATCACCATCTCTCAAACCGTGATCCTTACGGACATCACAACCACGACCAATATTTGGCCCGTGATCCTTATGACGATCACAACCACGACCAATATTTGGCCTCAAACCGTGATCCTTACGGTGATCACAACCACGACCAATAATTGGCCCGTGATCCTTACGGTGATCACAACCACGACCAATATTTGGCCTGTGATCCTTACGGAGATCACAACAACGACCAATAATTGGCCCGTGATCCTTACGGCGATCACAACCACGACCAATATTTGGCCTGTGATCCTTACAGCGATCACAACCACGACCAGTATTTGGGCCGTGATCCTTATGGCGATCACAACCACTCTGTACTGCTCAAAATATCCACATCAAAATCACCTAGAAGTCATTCTGTCATGTGAGTGTTGATCGAACGGTGTGACCTAGTACGAACCCATGCCCATGACCGAGGACGCGGCTATCGATAGATTAAAGACACACACTCTGCAGAGGTAGCGCACTGTACCCACACCACAGAACCCATGGCCTCGCACTCCCATTCGGGTGGACCAACGGCGTTCCGACAAAACCGATCTACTGCCATGACACTCTCCCGGCCACTTCGACTCACTCCCCACTAGGCTAAGTCATGGGTGTCCCTGATGTCTACCAAAGACACCAACGACCACCGTCGTGGCCCATCCCACACGGGGACACGCGCGCAAAAATCCAACTACGGGCACACAAGGTTATGCCTGCTTACCGGGCCAGGGTACCACACGCCCATAACCTTCCCTCGTTGGAGGAACCGGCGAGAGGCACGGCAATAGACCGCATTAGGGCCGTCCCATACCAGCAAATGTGGTTGCACTTGAAAAGCCCGGTTCGGCGGCACCTGACCAACTTAATGACGAAATTTATCTCCAAAAATATAACTGTGATAACTAATACTCCGATATCGACTATCAAACTATAATCCAAGTCATAACAATATCCAACAAATAATCCGAGCATAATATCATCATACAAAAATACTCCGAGGATAGCATAACACTACTATCATGATGAGTCCGAAACAATAATCCTACTACTCCAATAACAAGAATAAAGCTATCCAACTAAGATCCACATGTAACCATCATCTCCGAAAATAATACTCCAAGCAACAGGACATCAACTAGCATCATGAAAATATTCATAGTAACCACTAATAATCCAAAGGTAGCATGATATCCAAAGTAATACTCCAAAAAATACTAACAGATATCATCACGAAACAACCATAATATCAGCCACTAATACTCCAATGGCAACATGATACTCATCAACTACAAACATAACTCCTAGTAATCCAAACAATAGCATGGCATCTACAAGATCAAAATAATACTCCGAGAAAAGGCCATGCAGAGATCACAAGTAGCTAAAACAATATTTTAAACAAGTTCAAATAAGTGAAACCGTGTCATTGCATTACAGTGGTGCAAATGGAGGGTGTGGCTTGCATGGGGTGTAAGAAATCACCGGGAGAAAGTGCGAGAAACTCGCAGAATGAATCGCCGGAAATCATTCTCTCTCGGAGGGGACTGAATAAGGCCAGGGGCAAAATGGTCATTTTCAGTATGCTAAAACATAATGAAAGTGACACCAACAGAAAGGGCTTGATGAAGCGAAGAAATAGGCTTTGGATTCACCTCGTTTGGAGCTATGGTTAAAAAGTTTTGGGGTGTTTTTTGCCAGGGACCTATCTACAAGAAAAATATCTTCAAATAGGGGCCTGGACAGAAAAACTGAAAGCGTAATCAGAGAAATACACTTTCACTTAAGCTTACGTGGCAGGGGGGTCAACGCGAGAGACTAACAGGTGGGGCCCGCCACTTATCCACGCTAGATCCGCGGGGTCAACGCGTTGTGCGGCTGACGAGCGGGGCCCGCGGCCAGCTGGCAGGGAGGGGTACTGTCTCATTCTTCTCCTCGTGCTCGCCCGATGGAGCAGAGGATGAGGCGAGCTCCGGCGAGGCTTGTCGGCTGCTCCAGCCACCTCCCGCAGCGTGCGACCTACCAGCGTGATCAGCACGACTAGGCGGATCCATCCAGATAGATCACGGCTGCCGAGGATCATCGGGAGAGGCGAGGCCTGGGACACGGCGGCGGAGGGCTTCAGGTGGAGTTGGTCTTGCGGCAAATGGAGCTCCGGCGAGGGGGAGAGGACCTGGGGATGGTCGCCGGAGTGGTGGGGATCTACTAGTGGTGTTGGAATAGAGAGAGAAGGCGCGGCTCGCCGGAATTTAGGCGGAGCACCGCGGCGGCCATGGTGGCGATGGTGGTCGAGGAGGGCGTCTCGAGCTTGGGGAAGTGCATGGGCGGGGCTAGAGGAGGTGTAGGAGGCCAGTGGTGAGGTTGAGAGGCCTCGGGGTGGGCTTATATAGCCGCGGGGCGAGGTGGCCGAGCTGTCACCGCCGCGGACGCGTGTCCGGCGCCGTGGACGCGTGCTCGCGCGCATGAACTCTGGCGTAGACGACGTAGGAGGAGCAGTGGAGGCTCTCATGGGGTAGAGGAGGCCAAGGGGGCGCAGGGAGGAAGACGACGACAACGAACAGATCCAAAACGCCATTGTTCGCTCATGGTCACGCGGCAGCGAGCGTTAGTGAGCAAGCAGACGGTGGGGGCAAGGGCTCAGGGCGACATAGTCGATCACGAGGAGGCCACTGGACATGCTGGTGAGTCGAGACGAGGAGAGAAAGGACGAGCACAGCGCCGGGGACGATCCAGAGCGCGTTTACTGCACGCTAGGGCGATGGTCACCGCGCGCACTGGTGCACACAGTGCCACCAACGATGCCAAATGATTTCTGGGGTGGAGTTCTTCTTGGGTAGGTCTCAACTGCGGTGGTAGTTTGGTTATAACTACTACGATTAAATGGTAATCACCCTCTGAAGTTTACTGCAGTAAACTTGGGTGAGCACTGGCGATCAACATGAAGGGTTTTGGGAGAAATGCAGTTGTCTGCGAGGTTGAGGTAAAGAGGGACTTTCATCATGGTAACTTTGAGAAGATTTGGACCAGGCTTTAATATGGTTGCTTTGCAACTGCCAAAATGGTCCAGAAATTACGATCAACAAGATGCACTCACATGGAGTATCAACTTGAGCTCAAATTGGGCAAGGCAGGGTCATTTGGTCATATGAAGATGCTCAAAAAGTCTCATACCAATTGGCCAAGCCAAAATGGCACTTGCTTCACAAACATCTCTGCTGACCAGAAAATTGAAATAATTTTGGTGATTAAATGGCTTATTGAAATGATGCCAAAATGGGTGGATAGATGTTGTATGGGTAGAAGAATGATCTGGTAATTTATCAGGATTTTTGAAGCAGTATAAAATACACTTGCTTCACAACCTGAAAATATTGCCAGAATCAAAGATTTGCTCCTGTGCTCACATGGATGATTGGATGGGGCTGCAAATGGGTGGAGGGGGTTTGTATGAGCACATTAAGGAGTGTGCAAAAGTTCAACTCATTTGGATTCTCCTAGCCAATACTTCCTTAACAAAGCCTTATGTCTGACAGAAACTTCGAAAATTCACCGAGGAAGATTAGCCAGGCAAATAAAATTGAACATGTGCATAAGGAAATTATTTGGACATATAAACATGCCCAAAAAGGTTGGGAGCCACTAGGAAAAATATAAATGACACTTCCTTCACAAAGTGCCATTCAGGGCAAAATAGAAAAAAGAATTTTGGGGAATTATTTTTGAACTGGCCAAGGAAATGTTTGGGCATATCTGAGCTATATATGACCCAAAGGAATTATGACAATTATTTGGGGATTTTAGGATGGATAGAAATATAGGTTGCTTCACAACCTAGGGCAGATAGAGTTATTCCTTTAATGAAAAAGGAATATTCCCTAGAAGAAAGAGTTTAGGGTTTGGTCAAGGAGTGAAGTGACATGATCTGGGCAAGGTTTTGAGAATGATGGGCCACTTGGGAGGAGGAATGAGGAGGATTTCCCCAAGTGACAAGGCCACAGAACCACTCCAAAAAGAAAAACAGATCAAAAACTAAATAAAAAGAAAAGGGCCAAAATCCAGGCTGTTACAGCGTCTCCCTCCACTTCGGAGGCCACCATCCCGCTGCCTTGACCCGCTGCTCCGGCATCGGCCCAGCCTCCCCGAGCACGCCTTCGATGTTCGCGGTGAGTGCCGTGCCGATTCCCCTCTTCCACTACTAGGGAAAAGGCTAGCAGTAGCATGGGGTTTTTCCTTATCAGTACCGTAGGCACCGACACTACTGCTAAGGTGCTACAACTAAACTTTACTAGTAGTGTGGGTTTACCCGCGCTACTGCTAACATACAAAGCAGCAGCGAGATTGATAGACTGCGCGCTACTGCTAATATCAGCAGCGCCTCTTTCACGAGCGCACTGCTGCTAAAAGCATGCTCCTACTACGTGCATGCCCGCGCTACTACTAAATTTTCCTGTATTTTTTCTGCAGCAAATTGGCACTGTATTTGTCGGAAATATACCCTAGAGGCAATAATAAAGTAGTTATTTTTATATTTCCTTAATCATGATAAAGGTTTATTATTCATGCTAGAATTTTATTGACTGGAAACTTAAATACATGTATGGATAAATAAACAAATACCGTGTCCCTAGTGAGCCTCTACTAGACTAGCTCGTTGAACAAAAGATGGTTAAGGTTTCCTAACCATAGACATGTGTTGTCACTTGATAACGGGGTCACATACTTAGGAGAATGATGTGATGGACAAGACCCATCAGTTAGCTTAGCATATGATCGTTTAGTTTATTGCTACTGCTCTCTTAATGTCAAATACATATTCCTTCAACCATGAGATCATGCAACTTCCGGATACCGGAGGAATGCCTTGTGTGCTATCAAATGTTACAACATAACTGGGTGATAATAAAGATGCTCTACAGGTATCTCCGAAGGTGTCTGTTGAGTTGGCATGGATTGAGATTGGGATTTGTCACTCCGTGTATCAGAGAGGTATCTCTGAGCCCTCTCGGTAATACAACATTACAAGAAGCTTGCAAGCAATGTGACGAAGGAGTTAGTTATGAGATGATGTATTACGAAACGAGTAAAGAGACTTGCTGGTAACTAGATTGAACTAGGTATGGAGATACCGATGATCAAATCTCGGGAAAATAACATACTGACAGACAAAGGGAACTACGTATGTTGTTAGAAAGGTTCGGCTGATAAATATCTTCGTAGAATATGTAGGAACCAATACGGGAATCTAGGTCCCGCTATTGGTTATTGACCGAAGAAGCGTCTCGGTCATGTCTACATCATTCTTGAACCCGTAGGGTCCGCACGCTTAACATCCGCTGACGATATAGTGTTATATGAGTTATGTGAAATAGTGACCAAATGTTGTTCAGAGTCCCAGATGAGATCACAGACATGACGAGGAGCTCCGAAATGGTCCGAAGGTAAAGATCGATATATAGGACGACCTATTTGGTCACTGAAAGGTTTCGGAATGCACCGGGTATTTATCGGATCACCGGAAGGGGTTCTGGGAAGGCCACATGGAGTTATTGGGCTTATTGGGCCAACATGATAAGCACACCAGCCCACAAGGGGCTGGTGCGCCCTACCTCTAAGCCACCAGCCCTGGGAAAGGAAAGGGGGGAGGGCTAGCCCCTCCTGCCTTCCCCTCAACTTGAGAGAAAGGAAAGGGGGGCGCCTCGCCTCCTGCCTTCTCCCTAGGCACCAAATAAGGAAGGGGGGCACGGCCAGGGCAGGAGCCCAGGGTGGCCACCGACCCTCTTGGGGGCGCCCTAGGCTGTGTCCCCTCCTCCCCCACCTATATATTAGAGAGGAGGGAGAGGGGCAACACACACCACGACCCCCAAGCTGTGTGCGGTACCCCGTCTCCCTCTAGTTATAGTTACTCCTCCGTCCACATCTGTTGTACTTAGAGAAGCCCTGCGGATAGTTTCACCACCTCTGTCACCACACCATCATGCTGCCGGAACTCATCTACTACTTCGCCTCTCTTGCTAGATCGAGAAGGCGAGGACGTCATCGAGCTGAACGTGTGCTGAATGCGGAGGTGCCGAACGTTCGGTACTTGATTGGGACGGGTCGTGAAGGTGTACGACTACATCAACCGTGTTGATAAACACTTTGAAAGGATCGAAAATAGGTGTCTAGAGGGGGATGATTAGACCCTCAACAAGTAAAGATAGCAGTTTTTAGGTTTTTCAAGTTGAGGTTGGAAATTAGCATAATTTCAAGCATTCACAATACAATTAAAGCAAGCATGCAAGGAGTATTCGAGCAGCGAAAAGTAAAGCATGAAACTTGAAAGAAAGTAAAGGAATGGGATTGGAGTGTGCAAACGCAATTGGAGACACGGAGATTTTTGGCGTGGTTCTAATAGGTGGTGCTATTGTACATCCACGTTGGTGGAGACTTCAACCCACGAAGGGTAATAGTTGCACGAGTCCACGAAGGGCTCCACCCATGAAGGGTGCACGAAGAAGCAACCTTGTATATCCCACCATGGCCATCACCCATGAAGGACTTGCCTCACTTGGGTAGATCTTCATGAAGTAGGCGATCTCCTTGCCCTTACAAACTCCTTGGTTCAACTCCACAATCTTGATGGAGGCTCCCAAGTGACACCTGACCAATCTAGGAGACACCACTCTCCAAAAGGTAATAGATTGTGTGTTGATAATGAACTCCTTGCTCTTGTGCTTCAAATGATAGTCTCCCCAACACTCAACTCTCTCACACTGATTTGGATATGGTGGAAAGATGATTTGAGTGGAAATCAACTTGGGGAAGGCTGGAGATCAAGATTCTTGTGGTTGGATTGGAATGTCTTGGTCTCAACACATGAGTAGGTGGTTCTCTCTCAGAAATGAGTAGTGGAAGTGTAGGCACGTTCTGATGGCTCTCTCTCTGATGGAGAAGCGGGTGGAGGGGTATATATAGCCTCCACACAAAATCTAGCCATTACACACAATCTTCCAAACTCGGTGGGACCAAATAGTGCAACTCGGTCAGACCGGTATGGTTGAAAATATGAACGTTAGAGTTTTCGGTGGGACCGACAAGGTCAACTCAGTGGGACCGATTGAGGGAGTCCTGGATAAGGGGGTATCCGGACAGCCGGACTGTATACATCATCCGGACTATTGAAGCGTGAAGATACAAGACTCAAGACTTCGGCCCGTGTCCGGATGGGACTCTCCTTTGCGTGGAAGACAAGCTTGGCGATCCGGATATTATATTTCCTTCCTTGTAACTGACTCCATGTAAACCCTAGCCCTCTCCGGTGTCTATATAAACCGGAGAGGATGGTCCTTAGAAGGCCGATCACAATTACAATCATACCATCATAGGCTAGCTCTTAGGGTTTAGCCTCTATGATCTCGTGGTAGATCTACTCTTGTACTACTCATATCTTCAATATTAATCAAGCAGGAAGTAGGGTTTTACCTCCATCGAGAGGGATTGAACCTAGGTAAACATCGTGTCCCTTGCTTCCTGTTACCATCAGCCTAAGACGCACAGATCGGGACCCCCTACCCGAGATCCGCCGATTTTGACACCGACATTGGTGCTTTCATTGAGAGTTCCTCCGTGTCGTCGCTTTGAGGCTTGATGGCGTCTTCAATCGCCAATAACGCGGTCCAGGGCCAGACTTTTCTCCTCGGACAGATCTTTGTGTTCGGCGGCTTCGATCTACGGGCCAATTCACTTGGTTAGCCGGAGCAGATCGACGGCTACGCCCCTGGCCACAAGATCAGGTTCAGAAACTTGAACTACATGGCAGACATTCGCGGAGACCTGATCTTCGATGGATTCGGCCCTACGCCAGGAGCACCGGACAGTCAGGATGAGCACGACCTAGACCTGCTGTCGGACAATGCTCAGGACAGTATCCCTGCAGTAGCCCCGGATCTAAATCCAGAGCATGTTGTGTTACCCAAGGACGGAGGGGTGGACCCCGCCCCGCAGGCCGCACACTCATCGGAGGTGGAGCCGAAGACAGGTCTCATCTCTTTGGAGGCCTGTAACCCCGGACCCCCGGACTTGTATCCGGCTGTTGGTTCCGGTCCGCATACCCTCGAGCCAGCCAAACCAGGTTTGGCTCCGGTAATGGAGTTTACCGCTATGGACATCTTCCGGCACTCGCCCTTCGGCGACATGCTAAACTCATTAAAGTCTCTCTCTTTGTCAAGAGGCTCTGGGCCGAACTATTTCCGACCTGAGTGGGAAGCAGGTGACGAAGTAATTCATTGCCCACCCACCACCCACTTCATCGCCACGATCGATGATTTAACCGACGTTCTTGAGCTCGACTCTGAAGACATCGACGGTATGGACGACGATGCAGGAGAAGCTCCAGAATCTCTTGGGCACGGGACTACTACCTTGTCACATGATATATACATGGTGGATACGCCCAAGAAGGACGACAGCGATAATCTGGAAGATAAAACACGAGGACAAAAGCCAAAACGGCAGCGTCGACGTTGCTCAAAGCCCAGCAACAGCCAAAATAGCGACAAGAGCGCAAGAAGGATCGATATACCGGTAAACCTCGAAGGCAGTAACGACCACATGGACCCAGCGATTGAGTAGGACGATCCAGGTCACGCCAAACCGAGTTCGGAGGAAATACCCAATCATAATGATCCGGAGGGACGAGCTCATGAAACCGCCCCAGAACAGGAACACAGTCCGGACGACGATGTATTCACCATTCCAGATGAACGAGTGGAATGAGACAACCTCCACCGAAAGCTTATGGCCACAACAAGAAGCCTAAAGAAGTAGAAACAATGGCTTAAAGCCGCACAGGAAAAGCTCAGTCACAGATGAAATAAAGTGCTAGACACTGAAGAAAGATACGGGGACGATCGCCATACCAAAAGCTATCCAAAGCGCAAGCTACTGCAAGAATTCGACGACGAGGCCGTTCCACCAAAGAATAATACGACCAGGAGACCAGATGTACCACTTCACAACCACAACAGAGCGGCTACTAACACCGCGCACGATCTACGTGAGAAGCTGGATAAGAAGGCCGGTGCAGCTAGGTCCATTTACGGATCTAAAGGACACACCCCGGCGAGGGACTATGGTCACCCAAACGCTCATACAAGCCAAATACCAGTTCGGAATAAGCACCGGACACAACAACAACCGACCACATGCCACAACGCACCCAGATATAGAGGGGCTGCTCAACCCCTGTGCTTCACCGAAGAAGTACTGGACCATGAATTCCCACAAGGCTTTAAACCTGTGAACATAGAGGCATACGATAGAACGACAGACCCAGGGGTCTGGATTGAGGATTTTATCCTGCATATTCACATGGCTTGCGGGGGACGACCTCCACGCCATCAAATATCTTCCCCTCAAGTTGAAGGGACCAGCTCGACACTGGTTGAAAAGCCTCCCCGAAAATTTAATCGGGAGTTGGGAGGAACTCGAGGACGCTTTTAGGGCCAAGTTTCAAGGGACTTATGTCCGGCCTCCGGATGCAGACGATCTAAGTCACATAATCCAACAACACGGAGAGTCCGCCCGCAAACTTTGGAATAGATTCCTCACTAAAAAGAATCAAATAGTCGACTGTCCGGACGCTGAAGCCTTAGCAGCATTCAAACACAGCATCTGCGACGAGTGGCTTGCCCGGCACCTCGGCCAAGAAAAGCCAAGGACAATGGAGGCCTTAACAGGCCTTATGACCCGCTTTTGCGCGGGTGAAGATAGTTGGCTAGCCCGTAAAGGCACTAGCGACCCCAGCACATCCAAACTAAGGGATGGCAACGGGAAGCAACGGCGTAATAAACACAAACGCCAAAACAAGGAAGAGAGCCCGGATAACACAACAGTCAATGCCGGATTCAGGGGCTCTTGACCTGATCAGCAAAAGAAGCCATTTAAAGGCAGTAAAGAGGGACCATCTGGTCTGAACAGAGTCCTGGACAGACTATGCCAAATTCATGGTACCCCGGAGAAACCTGCGAACCACACCCATAGAGAGTGCTGGGTCTTCAAGCAGGCCGACAAACTAAATGCCGAACACAAAGGGAGGGAAACACCAAGTGAAGACTCGCCAGCCGAACACTGGGGGACAGAAAAAATTCCCGCCAGAGGTTAAAACAGTAAACATGATCCACGCGACTCGCACATTCACGAGAAGGCAAGAACGCGCGCTCAGAGACGCGCATGATGTAGAGCCCATCGTACCCACATCTGATTACTGGATGTCTCGTCCGATCACTTTTGATCACATGGACGGCCGAACTAGTATTCGGCGCGGAGGATCACAGGCCTTGGTGCTTGACCCAATAATCGACGGATACCGTCTCACCCATGTCCTCATTGACGGCGGCAGGAGTCTCAATTTAATATACGAGGACACTGTTCATAGAATGGGGATAAACCCATCTAGAATTAGCCAAAGCAACACCGCCTTTGAAGGGGTGATACCAGGCGTTGAAGCCTATAGCAGGGGCTCCGTCGTGCTGGAAGTAACATTCGGTTCCCCAGGCAACTCCAGAAGTGAAGAACTGCTCTTCACCATCGCAGCCTTCCAAAGCAGCTATCACACATTGCTAGGAAGAATGGCCTTCGCCCGCTTCAATGCATTGCCGCACTATGGCTACCTTACACTCAAGATGCCCGGTCCCCGTGGCATCATCGCCGTTAGCGAAATCGTAGAGCGCTCTTCACGCGTAGAGGAACACACGATGGCCCTGGCGGCCGGACTAGAAGCGGCCTCTAATATCAAAAAACATGACTGGTCATTAAGACCACAGACACAGTTAGACGAGTCTGGTAGCCCGGATAAAATTCAACCAGGCATCGTATATGTAATCCCATAGCGGAAAACAGGGGCTATAAATATTTAATATAGCCCCACACTTGGCTCAACCTTATTGGCAGGCCAACATCTTACACCTTTACTATACATCGCATACTTACGTTGTACTCTCCTATGAGTTTTCCTTTTTTCCACAAACAACGTTCGCGCGATACCCTTCCAGGATACGGCACAACAGAGACAAAGGCGCAGACGTGCAACAGGGCCCCGTTCAACAGGTTTATTTCTAGATTAAGCCCCTGTGTAAACATTTTCTATTGCCTCTTGTTGTTTCAACCATCCCATGGGTTCCATGCCCACAGAGGATACTATCGTTGTTAGCATTTCGCCACGACAGAGTACAACACGTACCTGGAAATATAGGGTTCATAATGAATGGGCATTCTTGAGCCCATCTTCTGTTATAAAGCCCGAACACCTTCGGGAGTGTTCGGCGTCACGAGTTTGGCCTTATATGCATTAGCTCTGAATCATGTCTTTGGTCAAATGTTGGGTTTGCCCGGCTCCTGGGTTTGCCGCCTTACATTCCGTTATTATCGGCTAAGGCAGGCCAAAGGAGAACTACCGCGATTGTGCCCTGGTTATTCCGGATGAGCGCCTCAGTAGAGAAAGTTGAAAACTGACTGTCATGATACAGCGAGAGACTGTTTAACCACTCGAAGACTCACCGGAATCTGTAAGGATTTCTCTGCATTAACGAAGGGCCGTTTCCCGGCCATGTACACACGCGCCCGTATTCGGACGCTCGCGAATGTACCAGGGGCTACATAGTAGCCCCACCGTTAGACTCCCATGGCTAAGCGAAAGTGTTACAGCTATATAGTCCGGTTGCCTAGTTCGACGTGCGATCACCTCCTTAATGGACCAAAACGTTGGATCAAGTGTGATTATGCATATTTTTCGCGAACACCCCCGCATTGTATGCGTGGGGGATGAAGCCAACGACTGCCATCTTTCAGACTACTTATACATATAAAGACGGCCGTACAGGGGACACAATCATACTTTCAGGCAAAAAGTAAAAATATAGCCTTATAATCAAAATAAACATTGTTTTTTACAATGATTCGACTTATCAGTTGAAGAGGACATTCTTCGAGCACTGCGCCTCTATTAGGCGGGCACCTTCTGTGAGCTGCGCCAAGTAGTGCTCGGCCGGATATTGGCCGCCCGCCGGATCCTAGGTCGCTATAATGGTGGCCTCCATATCCATCCAATAGGATTTCACACGGGCAAGAGCCATCCGTGCACCCTCTATGCACGCCGACCTCCTCATGGCATCGATCCGAGACACGGCCCCAAGGAATTGTTGCACCAAACCAAAATAACTATCCGGCTTGGCCCCCTTCGGCCAAAGATGGTCTATTACAGACCGCATTGCAAGCCCGGACATCCTATGAAGCTCCGCCACAGCAACCACCTTCTCATTCAACGGCAGCGGGCGAGTGGGAGCATTGAATTGCGACCAGAAAAGCTTCTCCACTTCCTTATCACCTTGATCCTCGAAGAACTTGGCAGTGTCAGCTGTACTATTCGTCAAGTCTGCATATGCGTCTATAGGACTCCAACGCCCAGCTAGGGGAGCATACTTTGGATCCAAAAACTTTGTCCGTAGTAGGTAGGAGCCCCCAGCCATGATTTTGTCGGCCTGTTGGAGCTCCTCCCGCATACCCCGGAGCTCGGTCCGCATCTCCTTGGCAGCATTAAGTGCCTTGTCCAGCTCGGCCGAACTAGCCTTATTCTCCTTTTCAAGGAGCACATACCGGTCGGCGGCATTTTTCAACTTTTCTGCCATTTCAGCTATCTTTTCCTTGCTTCGGCGATGAGCAGCCTGTTCGGCTCTCAACTCTTCGGCCGCCTTTAGGGCAGCCGCATTGCTAGCCCGAGCTTGTTCCTTGGCCTAAGCAAGCTCTGCCCTTAGGGCCTCCACGGCAACAGCACCATCTGCAGTGCATACACATGGCATTAACATTGTGCCATTCTCGCATTTTCCTGTACAATATAATAAGGGAAGCAGAGCACATACCCTGGGATTCTTCCAGCCATTTGTTCACCAGCGTGATATCGGCATCAATAGATCTGATCTGCCTTCTCAGTTCGGCAACTTCAACAGACTAGTCGGCTGCCGGATCCTTATATACCTGCGCACATATACAGCACAGTCATTACTATATGATCCCCCGTTTGCCGCCTATGGCGGGCAACCAGAGTCTCAGGGGCTACTATCCATAGGGAGCACACCTACCGTGTGCTTCATAACCAAAAAATAGTGCATTTTTCACTACATACCTCAAAGCCTTTGAGCAGGCTTGTAAATTCCTCATTCAAATCGCTGGTAGCGGATGAAATCTTCATGAGCACTATTGGGGATATAACTACTGACTGTAAACCGCCCAGGAGGGGCCGGTTCACCCTCAACTATATTGAAGCCCACGAAGGCTTAGAAGATGGTGCTTTACTATGAAGCTTAGAGGCCCGGAGCCCAAAGGCGGATTAGGGCCCATATTGGTAAACCACCATAGTCATGTAACTTGTATTGTAAGATAAGGAAAGGAGAGACCGAGCCGGACACTTGTATGAGTCGGCCTCGGGACTATGTAAACTAGCCGGGCGTCAACCCGTGTATATAAGGGGACGACCTGGCGGCGGTTCAGGGACAAGAAACAACAACTCGATAGCCAGGCATAGCTTGTTTAGCTCCCTGGTTAGCGAGACCCCAATAATCCCATCACAACTAGATGTAGGCCTATACCTTCATCGAAGGGGCCGAACTAGTATAAAAACCCTCGTGTCCTTTGTCCGGTTTAACCCATTTAAGCTAACCCGTCGCGATGGCTCCATGAATAAGTACTTTCACGAGGACATCTGACGTGATATTTCCACGACAGTTGGCACCCACCGTGGGGCTATCGCACGATGGTTTCGAGTTCTTGAAGGGCAGCTTTGAAGGACTCAAAGGATACGCAGTGGGCCAGATGTCCAAGAGTCATCGCGGCAAGCTCTACATCGACGATGCAGGCTGGGGCCCCGAGGACGGCTCAATCGAGTACGGGTACCGGGTCCCCTTCGACAGAATTCACGTCTTCATCGGCAAGATCGGCGAACCGGGCCCTGAGCCGGACATCTGCACCGACCTCGTCGAAACGGCTCAGCGTGCAAGTCCCGCCCGGATTCAGCCTGCCATGAAGTGTGCGTTCGTGGGATGTGTCCACGGGATCGGATCTGAACCGGTGTCTGAAGGTGGACGGTCGCTTATTCCGACGGTGAATCATTCGCTGGTGAAACCGAATCCCTGTACCAAGTTCAGGACGGTGTGTTTGAAGGGTATTCCGATGGCACTAGTATTCTGGAATTTCTTGAACCGCCGAACCACGTTGGGATCTTCATGGCGGGAACACAACCAACCTTGCAAAACACTACTGCGGCGGTGTTCGTACCAGTAGCAGGGGGCAGGAGGCTCCGCGCACTGGTCGGCTCAAGTACTCTCCGGATTGATGGATGCCTGGGCGACCCTGTTGACCATAACAGTTACACCGGCAACGCAGGATCAGCACAATGCGGACATTGCAAGGCTGAAGGATCAGATAACGCAAGGCAAAGAAGATTTGGCAGTTGAGGAGATCAGGATGACTGAGGAACAGGCCGCTATAGATGCCTAGGCGCAAAGGATTCAAGCTGAGAATTATCGCCTATTGATGGATCAAAATGCTTCCAATGAAGTATTCAGGACGAGACATCGATCTCGCTTGCCGGCGGATTACAATGCGATGAATCTCTTTGATACGCCAGGAGCAGGAACTAGCAACCCGGCAGCAGTAAACCGGAATACTGAGCCAAGGACCGGAGCGCCGGATCAGCCTCAGGTGATGGGTCCACCTCGACGCACGGATAACCCGCCGCGGTACAGCACACCCCCGCTGGGTCACTTCTCTACCCCTTTGGACAATATGATAGCGGCAGCATCCCGGTTGGCAGTTATTCCGATAGAGGGTGAATCGCCGACAGCGGTCGAGACACGGCGGGCCAGGGATCTTCTTCAAACGGCTCTGACACAGCAGCAAGCTTACTCGTATAGCCGAGACAGGGTTCACTCAACTCCATGTCCGAGCAAAAGCTATAGCAGGCATATAGATGAACCGGAAGTGTCCAGCAGTGCGCGGTGCTGCATTGTCCCTCAAGGGCCTAATCCGGCGCGTGGTGATGTGAACGCTCAAGACATGGTGGATAGTGGCAGACCACGAAGGGAGGCCGCTTTAGCAGCACAACATACGGGTCGATATCAACCCGCCCTGTTCAGCCAGCAGCATCAGTGGACCGAGGCACCGGGCTTGCTTTCAGTTCTTGGGGAGTGCCGTGTCTCATTCCGGCTCTCCGTAATGTAGGACTGCCTAAAGACTTCAACGGCCCACGTAAGGTACCAAATTGCACCACTGATCATCCATCCGAGGTGTGGGTGGAAAGTTATGAGATGGCAATGGAGATGCTGGACGTGGATGAAGCGGCTTGTGCAAAGTACTTCACGGTGATGTTGGAGGGAACAACCCGTACATGGTTGAAGAACTTGTCGGCTAACTTCGTCGAGTCATGGGACCAGTTGAAGGCTCGGTTCATAGCCAATTTCAAGGACAGATGTAAACAACCTATGTCCATTGTGGATCTGGATGCTTGTGTTCAAGGGGAGAACGAGTCAACAGCTCATTGGGTGTGCCGGGTTTCAGAAGTTTTGCACTCTTCAGACCGGATTAATGCTGGCCAGGCAATCATCACACTGGAACATAATTGCCGTTTTAAGTCACTAAAGATGAAGTTGGGATGGCTCAAGCGCCACTGCAATGACATGGGCACCCTCATGGCCGCCTTGGTCAAATATGCCGATTCTGATAATACCAAGGATCCCGATTCTGATGAGGAGAAACCGGAGAAGGGAAAAAAGAACGGCGGTGCAAAGGGACAGCAGCACAACCAAGGAGGCCATGGAAATAATGGTAAGCGCAAAGCAGATTCATATTTTGTGGCTAACGCTAATGTGCAGCGTCGTAAGGGTAAACCGCCCCAGCCTGGCAGCGGAATGAATCTGGAGCGTTTGTTGAATCAGCCCTGCCCAAAGCATGGGACCAAGGAGGTTCCTGCAACACATCTCTGGAAGGATTGTCATATTATGAAGGAGTTCAAGAACTCTGGTCTTTTCCGGTATGATCAGGGTTCATCGGGTGGTTCAGGTCCAGGTTTTCATGGTGGCGGCGGTTCAAACTCTGGATTTCAGAATAAGCAGGGCAACCAGAACAACCAAGGTGGTAACAACCAATAGAATAATCAAGGAAATCAACAACAGTCAGGTTATCAGAGTCACCCTAAGTAGTTGAATGGTGAGTAGTACCATGTATTCACCACTAGTTTGTGCAAGCGTGATTAGAAGCTTCATAAGAGGGCTGTTAATGCTGTTGAACCGGCAGTACCACATTACCTGCGGTGGTCCGAGCAACCTATTGTGTGGAGCAGAGAGGATCATCCGCCCCGGGTTGACAATCCGGGTCACCTGGCCTTGGTGGTGGCACCTCAGGTGGGAGGTTATAAGTTCACCAAGGTACTCATGGATGGAGGGAGCAGTATCAACATTCTGTATTATGAGACCTTCCATCGCATGGGGTTGACAGACAAGAGTCTTAAACCGTCAAACACTGTTTTCCATGGTGTGGTGCCAGGTAAATCGGCATATCCTGTTTGTAAGATCGCTTTGGAGGTTGTGTTTGGTGATGAACATGACTCCCGGTCTGAGACATTGACCTTTGAAGTGGTGAGGATCTAGAGCCCGTACCGTGCACTGTTTGGGCGACCGGCTTATGCAAAGTTCATGGCAAGGCCTTGTTATATTTACTTGCAGCTCAAGATGCCGGGTCACAAAGGGACCATCACGGTTCACGGAAGTCGTAAGATCGCTTTTGATTACGAGGAAGGAGATGCGGCCTATGCTGAGTCGGTTTGTGCTACGGAGGAGTTGAAGTTCTATAAAGATAATGTTGATCCGACAGATATGACCCCTCTGAAGAAGCCCACAACTGAGCATGACCCGAACCTGACATTCAAACCGGCTGATGAGACTAAACTTGTTGACTTTGTTCCTGGCGATTCGTCCAAACAGTTTAGCATCAGCACAAATCTGGATCCGAAATAGGAAAGCGCGCTCATCGAGTTCATCCGTGAGAACCGGGACATTTTTGCATGGAAGCCTTCTGACATGCCAGGTGTACCGAGGGAACTCGCTAAGTACACTCTCAATATTGATCCCAAGTTTAAACCGATCAAGCAATTTCTTCGTCGCTTTAACGAGGAGAGACGCAAGGCAATTGGTGAAGAGGTAGCCCGGCTGTTGGCTGCTGGGTTTATCGTTGAAGTGTTTCACCCTGAGTGGTTGGCTAATCCGGTGCTTGTTCTTAAGAAAAACGGCACTTGGCGCATGTGTGTGGATTACACAGATTTGAACAAAGCTTGTCCGGCCGATCCTTTTGCTCTCCCGCGTATTGATCAGATCATTGATGCGACAGCGGGTTGTGAGCGTTTGAGTTTCTTGGATGCTTATTCAGGCTATCATCAGATCAAAATGGCAGTTAAGGACCAGGAGAAGACCGCCTTCATCACTCCCTTTGGAGCCTTCTGCTATGTTTCTATGCCCTTTGGGCTCAAGAGTGCCCAGGCAACTTATCAGCGTTGTGTGCAGAATTGTCTTCACACTCAGATTGGGCGCAATGTTCATGCCTATGTTGATGACATTGTGGTAAAGTCCAGGAAGAAGGAGACATTGATAAATGATCTCAAGCAGACCTTTGACAATCTGCGTGTTTACAAGATGATGCTCAATCCAGACAAGTGTGTTTTTGGTGTTCCGGCAGGCAAGCTTCTAGGTTTTCTGGTGTCCAACAGAGGCATTGAGGCTAATCCGGAGAAGATCAAAGCGATTACATCCTTGGCTAAACCGGCGTGCATCAATGATGTTCAGCGTATAGCAGGTCGAATTGCAGCCCAAAGCCGGTTTATCAACCGTTTGGGAGAGAAGGCGATCCCTCTATATCAGATGTTGAAGAAAACATACACCTTTATCTGGAGTGATGTGGCTAATGCGCAGTTTGAAGACTTGAAGCGGCAGTTGGCTGAACCGCCGGTCCTTGCTGCTCCGGTTGACAAAGAGCCCTTGTTATTGTACGTGGCTGCTAATGCTCGTGCTGTCAGTGCGGCAATTGTGGTGGAGCGCAAGGAGGCTGGTAAGGAGTATCCGGTTCAACGACCGGTTTACTATATCAGTGATGTGCTTATCGAGTCAAAGCAGTGATATCCGCATTGGCGGAAGCTGGTATATGGAGTTTTTATGGCAAGTCGGAAGCTCAAACAATACTTTCAAGGCCATCCCATTACAGTTGTCAGTTCAGCTCCTTTCGGTGATATAATTCAGAACAGGGAGGCAACTGGTCAGGTTGCAAAGTGGGCAATTGAGCTTGGTCCACATGGTTTGAAGTATGTGCCTCGAACAACCATCAAATCTCAGGCACTTGTTGACTTTATCAATGACTGGACCGAGTTGCAAGCACCAGAGGACAAAACAGATAATACATACTGGACTATTCACTTTGATGGATCCAGGCAATTGGAGGGATCGGGGGATGGAGTTGTCCTTACTTCCCCTCGAGGTGATAAAATTTGTTATGCCCTCCATTTAATGTTCCCCTATACTAACAATGCAGTTGAGTACGAGGCTCTGCTCCACGGGCTCCGTGTGGCCAAGGAGATGAATTTAAGCCAAGTACGATGCTTTAGAGACTCTGATCTGGTAACTCAACAAGTTTCTGGCACTTGGGATTCTAAGGATCCACTCATGGCGGCTTACAGACGCGAGGTGGATATTGTGGCAGGTCACTTCAAAGGGTATCAAGTTGAGCATATCGATCGGCACAAAAACGAAGTAGCAGACACTTTAAGCCGACTGGGGTCTCAGCGTAAACCGGTACCCCCAATACCTTTTTAGATATCTTGCATAACCCGTCTATTAAGTTGCCTACAGAAGAGGATTTAGCTGTTCCTGATCCGAAGGCTCAATTGGTGGCCGCTTTACATGTTGTGCCGGATTGGACGGTTCCATATCTGGCGTATATGAACCGTGGCGAGCTACTAGATGATGAAATCCTGGCCCGGCAGATAGTCCGGCGGTCCAAGTCCATGGTTATTCACAATGGCAAGTTACACTGCTGTAGCATTTCAGGCGTATTTCAGCGTTGTGTTTTTCCGGAAGAAGGCCAAGAGATCCTACAGGAAATTCATGAAGGGGATTGTGGTCACCATGCCGGTTCAAAGTCCTTGGTTGCTAAAGCTTTTCGTCATGGGTTCTACTGGTTGATAGCTCATGTTGATGCGGAGGATTTGGTAAAGCGGTGTGACACTTGTCAGAAGTTTTCACGCCGGGCTTATGTTCCGGCTCAAGAATTAAGGATGATTACCATCACTTGGTCGTTTGCCACTTGGGGGCTTGATATGGTAGGACCCTTTAAGTGTTGCAAGGACAAGAATACTCACCTGCTGGTGGCGGTTAACAAGTTCACCAAATGGGTTGAAGCGGAGCCTGTCAGCAAGTGTGATGCGGCTATGGCGGTTCAATTTCTCAAAAAGATTATTTTCCGTTTTGGCTTTCCACACAGCATTATCACGTACAATGGCACAAACCTTTCTAAAGGTGAGATGGAGGATTTCTGTCAGAGAGAGCACATCCGGCTTGACTTAGCATCTGTGGTGCACCCCCAGACCAATGGTCAAGCGGAGGGAGCTAATCAAGAAATCTTGAAGGGTATCAAACCCCGGCTCATGGTTCCTTCAAAGCGGATGCCAGGTTGTTGGGTGGAAGAATTGCCTTCTGTGTTATGGAGCATCAACACCACCCCCAACAGATCGACGGGTGACACACCTTTCTTCATGGTGTATGGGGCAGAGGCGGTCCTCCCATGTGATATTCGTCATGATTCGCCCCGGGATGCCAATTATGTTGAAGAGGACAATGAGGAAGCACACCAGGAGGCGTTGGACCTGTTAGATGAAAAATGGGATATGGCTTTGGCTCGTTCGGCGGTTTATCAGCAAGACCTGCGACGTTATCACAGCCGTCGGGTTAGGACAAGAACCTTTCAAGAAGGCGACTTGGTGCCCCGGCTCATCCAGGATCAGACCGATATGCACAAGTTATCCCCACCTTGGGAAGGACCCTTTGTGGTCAGCAAGAATCTGCACAACGGATCATACTACCTCATTGACGTTCGAGACAACTCACGCAGCTCTGAGGAGGAGACCCGGCGGCCGTGGAACATAACTCTCCTACGGCCTTACTACACTTGAGCCATAGGCTTCTCTTATCTACATATTTCGACAATGTATATATTATGATCAATAAAATAAACCGGCATCCTTGCTATAAGCAGGGCCTCTGCTGTTTTTTCTCAAATATCTTTTGAGTGACATGGGGGCTTCAGCTGACAAAGCGGAGTACTACCTGTTAAACCGGCTATCATGCCACAATACGGCTTGGGAGCTTCACACCCAAGGGGCCAAAGAGAGTCTGGATGCTATGCACAGCTCAAACATAGGCACCCAATGAGCACAGCTCATCAAGTTACTTGGGGGCTCTTTGTGTAAAGTAACAAAGAGTTTGAAAGGACCCTTGTAGCTGGGTATCGACCCACGGCTTGGAAGCCTGGTATATTTACCTAAAACCCCGGGTTAACCTGCCTTCATCAAGTAAGCCACTCCTATCCAGGTAATCCTGGCATGACCCGCCGAACGTTTGACAGTTACTCTCATTGAGACCCTGAACTTGTCAAAGTTAAAATGGTGATTGGTTAGTTGGAGGCCCATCTTAAAAGGCTTTGTCAAATGGTTTAACTCAGCGGCCTGGCAGCCCACGAAAAGCCTCGAATTTGGGCCTGGCAGCCCTCGAAAAGCCTCGACTACACGGTTTTATTCGCCTTGTCACCATTTGTTTTCTTTTGACAAATTCTATGTTGAACCGGTATCTTTGATCCGGTATGGCTTTTCAGTCATCATATTAACCCGGTGTTTGTTAACCCGGCTTGGTTTTCAACTACAAGTTGACAGACCTTATTATCAAACCGGAGTTTAGTTAACCCGGCCTGGCTTTGACTACTTGTCGCCAGTTTTGATCATCTGGTGTTCATCGTAACCCGGCATGACTTATTATACGCCATCAGTATATGGTGGAGTTATACAAATTCAAGATTTGGGTCTTTACCCTTATTACGATCAAAGTTGGTAAACCAACTAAGTGATATCACATCACAGGTATGAGTTATTTCATATTTCTTAAGGTTTGGTTATCAATTAGGCTTTATCTTGGGCATTATGACCTGTCCAGCGGTAAACCGCCAGGACAAGCTTTCTATATGTAGGCTTCAGGATCGCATTATCGAAGCATAATCAAACATTGCATTGATCATGACGGTTCAACAAAAGTCATGTATCAGCACAACAAATGAAAGAGTTTTAACTAGCCTATTACAAGGCGCTTTGAGGCCCAAAATGCTGATTGTTCTTACACAATAAAGTTTGTCAAAGAAACACAAATGCCGGATTAAGACTCATTGCCAGGACGATGTGAAGTTGAAGGATCTTCAGGCTCCAGTTCAACCTCCTCCTCTCCACCCAGAGGCTGGAAGTCAAGGCTGGTCCAGTCAATCCGGGTTAGAGCTTGAAAGACATCTTCTTCACTTATCAGATTTGATGGGTCAACATCAGGGGCGTAAGTGTGCTTACGAATTGGCAGGATAAGGTTTTGCGTTTCTGTCACAGTTGTATCAACCCACTGATTCCTCTCATCATAAAAAGACCGATGAACCGTCAGGTTAGCCTTGGCAGCAAGTTGACTTGACAGTGGACGCATCTCTTTTGTCAGAGCTTTGAGTGTTTCATTATCAAATGCTGATCCGTCTGCCTGTTCATCTGGAAAGCCCTTGGTGATGTCAACAGGATCCAAGTCAGATATCCATGCTTTGGCCCGAGTCAGTGCCAATAAAGCGCCAGCCCTAGTAGCAGATCGCTTCACCTCCTCTATGTGAGCTGGTGTCATGGATAATCTTGTTAATGTGTCCTTGATCAATGTTGGTGCCGGTCTGTTGTAGGAAGCTGCAGATATGACTCGCTGAGCACCGCTATACAGTTGCTCAATCAACGTATAGGCCGCTTTTAGCTTCATCCGCATGTTTGTCCCAAGATGAGTAATGCGATTCCCTGCAGCGGTTTAAGAAATTCAAGTTAAACTGGCGGAGTTGATAGTACTACAGAGCAGGTGTTTTAAGGTACTTACCAAATACGACAGCCCTCATGGAATCCACTTGATGCTTCAGACCTATCAATTCTTCTTCCATCGGTTTAAGGGCTGCTTCAGCATCTTCTGCCCGCTTCAATAACGCAGCTTTTTCAATCTCCTAGTTGGTGCGTTCAGTTTTGAAGCCTTCTTTAAGTTGTTCGATGGCTGACAAGGCACCCCTAAGCTCTTCTTTGGCTTTAGAGCTTTCTTCTTGCTGTACCTTAAAGATTTCTTGAAGATCGGCAGTTTGGGATTCTTTGGTCTTCAGGTCAGCCTGCAAACTCAGATGATACAACAGTTAAACATCTCTTAAAGTCCCAAGCGCATAATAAATTATACACTTGGCACTTGGGGGCTAATGTGGATTGCTTTTAAAGTGAGTATTTTTCAAGTCCCAAGGCTCAATCCAGGTATTAAGCTTGGCACTTGGGGGCTAATGCACATTTGATCAGTCGTAAGGAAAGGCAATTAAATAAGGACAGACAGTCCCGGGTTGTCCTCAAGAAGACAAACCGGCCCTTGGGGGCTACAATGGAAGAGATATACAAAATAGAGAAAAATTCAAAGTGTTCTCGAAAAGTACCTCATAATGCTCTTTCATCAGGTTCACCAAACCGGCTTCAAAGTCACGGCTTGTGTACAGGCGGTTTAGAAAGCCGGAATGAAGTTCTTCAGCACTAAGGTTGACGAAGTTGGATAAATCCGTCTTCCCTTTCCCCTTAACCATAGCAGTGAATTCCTCCTTGGCGGTATGTTTGGCCAAGATAACCGGATTACCAGGAATTGTGTGGGCCGTGCCAGTAATTACAACATCATCATCATCATTTCTTGGTGGGCTTGACGGATTGCTGGTACCCTTAGCTGGACTTGGCAGATTAGCAGTCGGGCTCGGCGGATCAGTAGCCGAGTTTGGAGGAGTGGCATGAGGGCTCAACGGATCAATATGGGTCGCCGGGTCAGCCTCCGGCGGGTTAGCTTCAGTGTTCTCGCCCTGTGGGATGGAATAATCCATAACATTGGTATTTCTACCGGTATCCTCAGCAGCCCTCTCCGGTTCAACTTCACCAATGAGGGTACTGGTTTTAGCCTTCTTGCTCAGGCGAGCTTTGGCACTGTGACATCGTAACAAAGATTAGCACGATAAACCGATTTATAAAGGAAAGATGTGAAGAACAATGTACTTACCCAGGGACAGTTTTAAGGGGAGGCAGCTGAGTGGTTGATGAACCGCCAGAAGAATTGGAAGACGCCTGATAATTTGGGTCAGACGGATTAAGTGGGTATCTGAAGAAACCCTTCAAAGGATAAAGTTTTTGGGAGAACAAGTAACCTCTGGAAGACGTTTCCGATTTGGCGTATCCGGTAAACCGGAAGAGGTGATTTGCTGTCCACTGTGTCGGGTTGTGCGATGCTCTTCAACTTGCTGTGTCTTCAAAGAAAATTTTGGATCCAAATAAGCAAGAGGGTGAGAGTATTTTACTTTCCGAACTGCGCGGCGAAATCTTTGAACCAGCGCAAGATCTGAATCGGAGAAAGAGAGATTACCTCAACATGGTCTGCATGACTGGCTGCCGCATCATCCTGGGAATAGTCATTGTCAATAAGGTGTATGAAAAAGGAACCAAGTGAATCAAGTTCTACCTATGGATCAGATTCGTCCATATCTTCCGGCGGATCAGAAGACTCAGTGGTTTTCTTCTTGCCAGCTTTCTTGGTGACCTTGCTCTTTGCACGAGGGGCCCTAGCTAGTTTAGTCCGTTTCCAGAAGGAGTTGTTGGCCTGCAAATTAAAACAAAGAAGCATTAGCACATTGTTAACGCGGAGGCGGCTCAGTGAGCATTAAGTTCAACTTTACCGCTGGCGGTTTGTTGGTGGCGCAAAAAGGTGGCAACCCGGTTTGGCTGCATGCGGCGATCGGTTCGTCAAGCATCTTCTTCACAGATTCAGTAACTTCAATGTCTGTCATTACTATTTCATGATATCGTTGAGGATCCTTGACGTTGCCCGTATATTAATGCATTAATCCAGGGCGGCGACATAAAGGCAAAATACCCCAGGAGACCCAGTAGCGGACGAGATCAATACCAGTTAAACCGTTGGCCATGAGGGCCCGGAGTTTGGCGAGTTGAGGCGCATAAGTCTTCCGTTCTCGGGCAGTTAAGCGTAGAGGTAATGGGTGGCCGTTTCTAAGCTGTTCAGGGCGGTAACCCGGCAAGGGATTTTCTCTAGTAGGGGCAGTATTCTGGCAATAAAAGCAAGTTTGGTTCCAATCTTTGGGATGGCTATGATGCTTTGCATGAGGGAAGTCAACTTCTTTTCTCTTTTGGATTGATACCCCACCAAGTTCCATGTTGGGACAATCAGAGAACTCCGTGCGGCGGTTTAAATGGAAAAAATTCCGGAACAGCTCCATAGATGGTTCTTCTAGAAGGTAAACTTCACAGAATACTTGAAAGTTGCATATATTGGACACGGAATTCGGTCCAATATCTTGTGGATGGAGTTGAAATCTCGCAAGGACATCCCGGAAGATTTTTGATGCGGGCGGGCTGAATCCCCGGTCTAAGTGTTGCATAAATACAATAACCTCTCCATCTTGAGGTTCAGGAGGGCACTCAGAGCCCGGAACTCGCCAATGCAGGATCCTTTTTTAGGCTAAAGCGCCAGTGGTGACATATCCGTTGATTTGTGTCTCCGTGATCCGGGACGGAACCCAATTGCAAGCAGAGAATTGTTTCGTCATCTTGGAAAAGCAAAACTGCGAAAGAAAAAATGAAAGCTGGTTTACGATTGACAGTTTAAGTATACTACTCAGTGTTAAACTGGAAAATTGCTATTCAAGTCAAGTTGGCGGTTTAAGTGAGGACTAATGCTGTATGGCGGATTGACTATCAAAGGTTAAACTGCCCTTAGCCAGAAGAGCCAGAGCTAAAAATCTACTAAGTGTTTACAGAAACAGGTTTCATAATATGGCAGTATAATTTTGGATATACCGTGGATAAGTAAAGAAAAATTTTCTGAGCCCTACAATGGCGCTAAGAGGAACAGAGACGATCCAGACAGAGTCCGTTCGGAAGAGGCAAGATGCTACAGTATGGTGAACTAACAAAATGGATCTAGCCGCAGATCAAAGCTAGCAGGCGCATATATAACTCAGTAAAAAGACTAAGAGAAGGGTGCAGAAGAACTAATGAACAGCGACGAACATGGATGAACTCGAAACCCTAATGGAGATCTAGGGTTACAGGAAAGTGAACTTACCAGGGCCACTCAGCGGCGGAGGAGTGCGGCAGGATTTCTGGTACAAACAGGGTGATGCAGCGGCCTCGGTCGGTGTAGATTCGAAGGTCGACGGCGGCGGCGGTGCTGGGGTCCTTCGGGTCACGAGGAGGAAGACGAGAAGAAAGGGGGAGAAAAATGGAACGGCCCATCGGGCTTATTTATAACAAGGCGAAATATAAACGACAAGCACGGGGATTGAGGAGTCCAAAGCGGCAAGGGGCGCAACTATCACCTCAATTTCCGGGATGCCATTAAATGAAGGGAATCTTTTTATTCGTTTTTTACAGAGATGACGTCATGACGATCCGTTGCTGTGTCCAGAAGATGACGTCATGGTGGTTTAACAAAGTTTATAAAATAAGACATCGTGGTGGTTTACGAGAAATGAAGGAAGATGTTCACATGATTTTTCTAAGTATCAAAAGATTGACATGAACAGGTTCAAATCAATCTGGGGCCTAATGTTGGGGATATAACTACTGAGTGTAAACCGCCCAGGAGGGGCCGGTTCACCCTCAACTATATTGAAGCCCATGAAGGCTCAGAAGATGGCGCTTTATTATGAAGCTTAGAGGCCCGGAGCCTAAAGGCGGATTAGGGCCCATATTGGTAAACCACCATAGTCATGTAACTTGTATTGTAAGATAAGGAAAGGAGAGACCGAGCCGGACACTTGTATGAGTCGGCCTCGGTACTCTGTAAACCGGCCGGGCATCAACCCGTGTATATAAGGGGATGACCCAGCGGCGGTTCAGGGACAAGAAACAACAACTCGATAGCCAGGCATAGCTAGTTTAGCTCCCTAGTTAGCGAGACCCCAATAATCCCATCACAACTAGATGTAGGCCTTTACCTTCATCGGAGGGGCCGAACTAGTATAAAAACCCTCGTGTCCTTTGTATGGTTTAACCCCTTTAAGCTAACCCGTCGCGATGGCTCCACGACTAAGTCCTTTCATGAGGACATCTGACATGATATTTCCACGACAAGCACCATGCTCATTAAAGAGCGGTGCTCCTCCGAGAGCGCAGCTCACTCCAGAAAGCCTGTCAGTACGTCCAGCAGGACATCGAACTGTGCCGGACCCTTCTCATCACCCATCGTGGGAGCCAAATGCTCCGGGCTCAGGGTGACTGACGTGTTCGCTTTCGGCCTCGATAGATCCGGACTCCTCCGTGACGACACCTCCGTGTCGCCTGCTTCATGAGGCGGAGAGGTGGGTGGAGTCTCACTCTCCATCATCTCCGGACGAAGGTCCCCCGAAGATGAACTATGTTGAGAAGAGCTGCTCGCCGGACTACAAAGGACGAAGTCCCGGTTACGGATCTCGAAGTAACACCATACCTTCGAATTAATGAATAACTTACGGCTCGGTGGAGGGCTGGCCCGTTGGTGGGCACGACGCGGTGAGGGTGTCCGTCGCGGCAGAGCCCCCTGGTGATACCTTCTTCCCTTGCTTGGGCGTCTCTGCCTCCAAGTCTTCGGAGGCTACCCTCTTCTTCCCGTGTGGGGAGGAGACTTTAACCTCCCCCTCCTGACTATCCTCCATAAGAGAGGTAGCGATTCCCCCGGTCTGGATGCATAGTGTGTGAAGTTCGGCTTCACTTCCCTTTCCTTCGCCTTTCCCTGAGGGGATTTTGCTGAGCACCCGGCCAAGCATCTTGGCAATGGTTGGATTAGGCGAGCCTTCAGGAAGTGGCACCGGACACCTGATTCTCTCCGCCTTGTTGAGCCATTCCTGGCCACGGAGGGATTTTCAGAATAATAATTATGATAGATATAAATGAAGTGTTCGGCTTTAAGGTTACTTACTTGGGCATCTAGGCGATTGCAGCTTAGGCCCGCATCCTCGGTGGTGTCCGGATACTTTACTTGTGGTCCGAAGAATAATTTACACATTCCTTCGAGCTTCAGGCCGAAGAAGTGCTTAATAGTCCGCGGACCCTCCGAATTAAACTCCCACATCCGAAGAGGCCGACGTTTGCACGGCAACATCCGCCGGATTAGCATCACTTGCATAATGTTGACAAGATTTATGTCCCTCTCAATAAGCTCCCGGATACGATTCTGCAGTTCTGGTACATCGCCAGCAGGCCCATAATTCCGTCCTACGTCGGTCCAAGATGCTAACTATGATGGAGGGCCCGAGCGAAACTCGGGGGCGGCTACCCACTTTGTGCCTCTGGGAGTTGTAACATAAAACCACCTCCGTTGCCATACATCGCATACTTCCGGGAAAGAGCCCTCTGGCCATGGGGCATCGGCATTCTTGCTTATTATGGCACCTCCGCACTCCGCATGTTGCCCCTCGACCATCTCGGCTTCACATTGAAGGTCTTGAGCCATAAGCCGAAGTGTGGGTTGACATGGAGAAAAGCCTCGCACACAATAATGAACAACGAGATATGGAGGACGGCGCCTGGAGCCAGATCGTGGAAATCCAAGCCATAGTAGAACATGAGCCCCCTCACAAAGGTGTCGAGGGTGAGGCCCAGGCCTCGGAGGAAGTGAGGGACAAACATGATGCTCTCGTTGGGCTCCGGCATGGGGATAACTTGCCCTGGAGCAGGAAGCATGTGCTGGATATCGGCAGTCAAGTATCCGACCTCCCTAAGCTTAGCAATATCCTCCTCTTGGATCGAGGAGGCCACCCACCGACATTTTGCGTCGGATCCGGACATACTGGAGGATCTGGGGTGTTGGAGCTTAGGTTTTGAGTGCTAGAGCTCGAGGTGCAAGAAGGAGTATGAGAGGTGGAAAAGAGGCGTAGGCCTTGGCCCCTTTATAAAGGGGATGAATATCAAGAGTCCTCAGTGTGACCGCTTGAGACTTATCTAAAATACACGGAGTCATACCAACGGTCGCCGTGGGGTCACAGACACCCATATTGATGAAATATCTCGTAATAAGAGGAACCCGATCTCTGCTTTGGCAGGACGTGCCAATAAAACCGCCACGCAACGCGAGTCGAGGTGGAGCAGGAAACGCCGGTTCGTGTTAGACCAGGCCATGATGCAAGGGACGACGTACAAAGATTGCCAGCAGAACAGATTGATGCTATGTTCCCTATAATGGTGTGTGAAGATCATCTTGCAGATCCGGACACGGTCTCGGTGTTCAATAATAACCTTCGAGTATTCGGAAGTAGGAACTCGCCTTGCAATGCCGAAGACAAGACTGCGCGCCGGACTCATCGTCATTGAAGCCTGGTTTAGGGGCTACTAAGGGAGTCCTGGATAAGGGGGTATCCGGACAGCCAAACTGTATACATCGTCCGGACTATTGAAGCGTGAAGATACAAGACTCAAGACTTCGGCCCATGTCCGGATGGGACTCTCCATTGCATGGAAGACAAGCTTGGCGATCCAAATACTATATTTCCTTCCTTGTAACCGACTCCATGTAAACCCTAGCCCTCTCCACTGTCTATATAAACCGGAGAAGATGGTCCTTAGAAGGCCGATCACAATTACAATCATACCATCATAGGCTAGCTCTTAGGGTTTAACCTCTACGACCTCATGGTAGATCTACTCTTGTACTACTCATATCTTCAATATTAATCAAGCAGGAAGTAGGGTTTTACCTCCATCGAGAGGGCCCGAACTTGGGTAAACATTGTGTCCCTTGCTTCCTGTTACCATCAGCCTAAGACGCACAGATCGGGACCCCCTACCCGAGATCTGCCAGTTTTGACACCGACACCGATGTGCTATGGTTAGGGCAACCTCATCTCGATGAGACCGATTGTGTGAACTCGGTGGGACTGGTTTCAGCTATAAGCAAATAGAGACTTGATCATGCAAACTCGGTGGTACCGGCTGCGTATCTCGGTGAGACCGAAATAACTGCAATAGGTAACAATGAGTTTGCAAGGCCATCTCGGTGAGACCGAGATCCCGTCGGTGAGACCAAACTGATTAGGGTTTCTGGCAGTGGCTATGTCAAGTGAACTCCGTGGCGCCGGATGAATCAAATTGGTGGGGCCGAGTTTGACTTTAGGTTTAGGACATATGTGGAAATTAGAAAGTGGTTGAGGCCTCTGGAGCATATCACTAAGCACTTTGAGCAAGCAAGCCATTAAGCAGCTCCTCATCCCCTTTTAATAGTGTTGGCTTTCCTATGGACTCAATGTGATCTTGTATCACTAAAATGAAAATGTAGAGTCTTGAGTTTTTCCCAATGTTTGTCCTTAGCATCTTGAAGGGGTTCCACATCCTCTTGTCGTACTACTCCAATGTTGAACTCATCTGAAATATACTAGATATAAGTATTAGTCCAACAAGAGATATGTTGACATTAATTACCAAAATCACCGTGGGAGCACTTGTGCTTTTAATCTCCCCCTTTTTGGTAATTGATGAGAACATACATCCAAGCTTTAGATTAAGATATGAAGTATAACAAGTAAATCTTTGGAAGAACATGCAACATGCATTAGCTCCCCCTACATGTATGCAATCATGTAAAGATAGATTATAAAAGTATTTGAAAGCATAAACATGTTAGAGCAAGCAATGAGTTACATGTCTCTTGGCTATATGCATCAGAGCAAATGATGCGAAATGCAGAGAATGTACCTACATGTTCATGAGTCCTTCTTGCAAACAATATGTACATTAGCAAGAGATCCTCATGTACATGAGTGTGATGCATATAATTACCTCATGTTCTTGAGCTAACTTTGGAAGAGATGAACCAGAGAAAATAGGGTTAGACAACACAGGAACATCTACTAAACAGAGCAAGAATAAGAAACCACAAGAGTACTAAGATTGGGATGACATGTAGAAAGTGAGTACTTAGTACTCTAGTTGGATATTGACATGTTCCCAAGAATAGAGATATGCAATGAATTCCAAAGATTTTCTTCCCTTAGATGTCTTTCTCCCCTGAATCTGACATTGGATAATGGGAGAAGATAGGGTAATAGAAAATCAGTGCAAATGAAAAATAGAGCAAACGACACAAAGTAATATCTTCAACTAACATGTCTTTACCCTCTAAGAGACATGTGGCTTATCTCCTCTTTGTTTACCAAGCATCTAGGAAGATTAAGAAGTCATTATCTCCCATAGGATCTCTTTGGCCCATAAGATAAGCTTTGATGTGATCTCTCTCTCCCCCTTTGACATCAATTTCCAAGAAGGGATCTTCTGGAGTATAAGTCAAATAGGTTTGGTCCTTGAGTCACATGGCAAAGCAGTATGTAAAATGTGATGCAGGTAGAGGAAAAGAATCATCGAGTGGAGCTGGTTTGGAAAAGCAGGATGCAAATGGCCAAATGTTTCCACAGTGGTGAAATCGGTAACACCAAGCACTTTTCTTCGGTGACACCGAGTTGTTCCGGTTTGTCCGAAAAGAAAAGATCGGTGAGGCCAAGTTCATCACATAGAAAGGATTTTTGTCATCTCAGCTCACTAGGCAAATAGGTTCTCACAAAGATTTCCAGGGAATTAAGTAAAGGATTTACAATGAATTAAATGCAGGGAATGCAGAAAAATAACACAGAAAAGAAGTAAAATCTAGATGAAGTTTTTTTTTGAAAGGGGAAACAAACAAGCAAGAAACAAATGCAAGAACACAGAGAAACACTAGAGAACTTCATCTAGAATTGGTCAATGACAAAGTCACCTATGTTAGAGTATATTGACTTAGGAGTCAAGTGTAGACACTTGACCATAGGTCATACTAATCGTTTAAGCTCAAAATGGGGTTGCTATTTTTAGTTTAAGCATCTTGATGTATTCACATCTTGTTGAGTTGCTTTGACCCATGTCTTGCGGTAGAGCTTCTCTAAGATGGAATGACATACCTTGGTGGTGGTGTTGATCTTGATCATGTAGTTGAACTTGTCTAGGATGCTCAAGGTTGATGTAGTTCATCAAGAGTTGGGAGCAACGCTTGTAGTTGGAGTCGATCTTCCTACATGGGTTAGTTTTGCAAGGAAGAGCACTTGTGTATCCAAATTGACAATCATGAAGTTTGATACCAAATGAAATTATATATATGTATAAATTGTGAAAGGATATATATAAATTATTCATGCTTCCTTGTCTTCAACCACCATATTGTATAGACTTGGTGATGTAGAGATTGCTTAGAATGTGATTGAGTTGCAAGCTCGTAGAATTGGGCTTATCCAAGTACCTACAAGGGTTAGATAGCATGCAAGAGTACAAGTGTATCCAAGACATATGATCATCATCATAAGAGAAATATCAAGGGTTTGTCATAGAAAGGCTCATGCATTGCATGCAACCAAATGGAGTTCCTACTCCAAGTTTGAGGCATCAATGATGTTCCATTCACCTCTCAAACGGCAAAACACTTTCTCATCAAGCGGTTTGGTGAATATATCCGCCAATTTCTTATCGGTACGAACATGTTTAAGATTGATATCTCCCTTAGCAACATGATCTCAAATGAAATGATGATGAACTTCAATATGCTTAGTTCGAGAATATTGCACGGGATTGTGAGAAATCTTAATAGCACATTCATTGTCACAAAGCAATGGAACATGTTTCACATATATCCCATCATCTTTAAGAGTTTGGGTCATCCAAAGTAGTTGATCACAACTTGAACCGGAGGAAATGTATTCTGCTTCGATGGTGGATAAGGACACCGAGTTTTGTTTCTAGGAGGACCAAGACACAAGAGATCTACCAAGAAATTGACAAGTATCTGAAATGGACTTTCTATCAACCTTGTCACTGACATAGTCCGAATCAAAATAGCCAACAAGATCAAAAGAAGACCTCTTAGGATACCAAATGCCAAAGTTTGGTGTGTAAATTAAGTATCTCACTATCCTTTTCACAACCTTAAGATGACATTCTTTGGGGGCCGCTTGATATCGTGCACACATGCACATACTTAGCATAATACGGGACGGGAAGCATATAGATATAACAATGAACCAATCATAAAGCGACAAACCTTTTGGTCAACCAGTTCGCCATCCTTTGTCAATTCAAGATGTCCACTAGTAGGCATGGGGGTACTCATACCTTTGCATTCTTGCATGTTGAACTTCTTGAATAGGTCCTTGGTATACTTTGTTTGAGAAACAAAGGTACCCTCCTTTGTTTGCTTGATTTGCAAACCAAGAAACAACTTGAGTTCACTCATCATAGACATCTCAAACTTCTCCGACATTAGCCTTCCAAACTTTTCACTAAAATGAGGGTTAGTCAAACCAAATATGATATCATCCACATAAATTTGGCACACAAATAATTCACCATTCACCCTTTTAGTAAAAAGTGTAGAATCAATCTTTCCAATCTCAAAGCCTTTTTCAATAAGGAACTTAGTCAAGCATTTATACCATGCTCTAGGATCTTGTTTAAGACCATAAAGAGGTTTGCGAAGTTTGTAAACATGATCGGGTTTCTTGGGATTAACAAAGCCGAGAGGTTGTTGTCGGTGTCAAAACCGGCAGATCTCGGGTAGGGGGTCCCGAACTGTGCGTCTAAGGCTGATGATAACAGCAGGCTGGGGACACGATGTTTTACCCAGGTTCGGGTCCTCTCGATGGAGGTAATACCCTACTTCCTGCTTGATTGATCTTGATGATATGAGTATTACAAGAGTTGATCTACCACAAGATTTTAGAGGCTAAACCCTAGAAGCTAGCCTATGATTATAATTGTTCTTCTATGGACTAAACCCTCTGATTTATATAGACACCGGTGGGGGTTAAGGTTACACAGAGTCGATTACAGAGAAGAAGATCTACATATCCGAATCGCCAAGCTTGCCTTCCACGCAAAGGAGAGTCCCATCCGGACACAGGACAAAGTCCTCAATCTTGTATCTTCATAGTCCAATAGTCCGACCAAAGCATATAGTCCAGCTGTCTGAATACCCCCTAATCCAGGACTCCCTCAGTAGCCCCTGAACCAGGCTGCAATGACGACGAGTCCGACATGCAGATTGTCTTCGGCATTGCAAGGCGGGTTCCATCTCCGAATACTCCAAGATAAATTTCGAACACATGAATCGTGTCCGGCTCTGCAAAATAAATTCCACATACCACTGTAGAGAGCATAATATTCCACAAATCCAATCTGCTGACAGCTTTTCCTTGCGTGACATCACGCCGAGGCCCGGGCACTACGAACCGTTTTTCCCAGCCTGCCACTACATGTGTTGCGAGGCGGTTTTATTGGCACGTCTGTCGAAGCAGAGATCATGTTCCCCTTATCGCGGGATTCTCATCAATACGGGCGTGGGTAACCCAACTACGCCAGTTGGTATAATTCCTCAATTTTAGGCAAGTCCCGAACGGTCACACCGATGACGCTTGAAATTCTCCCCCTTTATAGAGGGACCGAGGCATGTCCCTTTCTTCCGACGCTTGCCACTTCCCCCACCTTGTATTCCAACACCCAAAGCTCAGGCTTAAGCACTTAGGACCTTCAATTATGTCCAGATCCAACCTTCAAGGTCGTTGGATGGCCTCCTCTGTCACAGAGGAGGACATCGAGAAGCTCAGGGAGGCCAGGTACCTGACCGCCGAAATCCAGCATAGGCTTCCTGCTCAAGGGCAGGTCATCCCCACTCCCAAACAAACAGAGGAGGACATCGAGAAGCTCAGGGAGGCCAGGTACCTGACCGCTGAAATCCAGCATAGGCTTCCTGCTCAAGGGCAGGTCATCCCCACTCCCAAACCCAACGAGAGCGTTGTATTTGTTTCCCACTTCCTCTGAGGCTTAGGTTTTAGTCCTGATCCCTTTGTGAGGGGGCTCATGTTTTATTACGGGCTGGATTTTCATGATCTAGCTCCGGATTCCATCCTTCACATCTCATCGTTTATCGTTGTGTGCGAAGCCTTCCTCCACATCACCCTGCACTTTGCTCTATGCCTCAATACCTTCAATGTAAAGCCGAAGGTGATCGATGGGCGACACGCGGAGTGCAGAGGCACTATAATAAGCAAAAGCGCCGATGCCCCATGGCCAGAAGGTTCCTTCCCGGAGGTGTCCGATTTATGGCAACGGGGGTGGTTCTATATCACTGCTCCCCGAGGCACAAGGTGGGAGGCCCCCCTGCCTTCCGCTCGGGCCCTCCGCCTCAACTAGCGTCGTGGGTCAATGAGGAACTGGCCTGGGGGCCTGATAGTGACGTAACGACACTGCTGAGCCGAATTCAGGATCTTTTAGAGACGGATGTCAGCCTCATCAAAGTAATTCAGGTAATGCTAGTTCGATGGGTCCTGCCATGCAAACGTCGACCCCTCCGGATGTGGGAGTTCAACCCATAAGGACCGTGAACTATTCATCACTTCTTTGGCAAGATGCTCGAAGGTATGTATCGGTTATTCTTTGGACCACGAATAAAGTGTCCGGACACCATCGAGGATGCGGGTTTGAACTGCAATCGTCCAGATACCCAAGTAAGTAATTTTGCAACCGAACACACTGTCCATGTTTATCATAATTTTATTCTAAAAACTATCCGCGGCCAGGATTGGCTAAGAAAGGCGGAGAGGATCAGGTGTCCGGCCCCTCTTCCCGAAGGCTTGCCGAATACGGTACTAACCCGGATGCTTAAACACGCACCCAATCAAGTGCCATCGGGGAAGGATGAAGGGAGTAGCAGAGAAGCCGAAAGCGGGCTTCATACATTGTACATCCAAACTAGGGGAATTAACGTCTCCAAGAAGGAGGATAATCAAGGAGGTGAATCTCAAGTTCCCTCCCCCCGCGGGAAGAAAAGGGTTGCCTCCGAAGACCTGGAAGGGGAGGCGTCCAAACTGGGGAAGAAGCCTTCGCCAGGGAGCCCGCCCCAGAGGGCGTCCTCGCCGCGGAACGCCCGCAAACGGGCCAGCCCTCCATCGAGCTGTAAATTAATTAAAAGTATTTTAATAAATATATACTGCTTTTCCTCTGAGAACAATAACCAGGATCTATCTCTTTCAGTCCGGCTTGTAGCCCTTTGTTGGAAGTATGCCCTAGAGGCAATAATAAAATGATTATTATTATATTACCTTGTTCATGATAATTGTCTATTATTCATGCTATAATTGTGTTATCTGGAAATCGTAATACATGTGTGAATACATAGACCACAAAATGTCCCTAGTGAGCCTCTAGTTGACTAGCTCGTTGATCAACACATAGTCATGGTTTCCTGACTATGGACATTGGATGTCATTGATAACGGGATCACATCATTAGGAGAATGATCTGATGGACAAGACCCAATCCTAAGCATAGCACAAGATCATGTAGTTCGTTTGCTAGAGCTTTTCTAATGTCAAGTATCATTTCCTTAGACCATGAGATCGTGTAACTCCCGGATACCGTAGGAGTGCTTTGGGTGTACCAAACGTCACAACGTAACTAGGTGGCTATAAAGGTATACTACAGGTATCTCCGAAAGTGTCTATTGGGTTGACATGGATCGAGACTGGGATTTGTCACTCCGTATGACGGAGAGGTATCTCTAGGCCCACTCGGTAATGCATCATCATAATGAGCTCAATGTTACCAAGTGGTTGGTCACGGGATCATGCATTACATGAAGAGTAAAGTGACTTGTCAGTAACGAGATTGAACGAGGTATTGGGATACCGACGATCGAATCTCGGGCAAGTAACTTACCGATTGACAAAGGGAATGGTATACGGGATTACTTGAATCCTCGACATCGTGGTTCATCCAATGAGATCATCATGGAACATGTGGGAGCCAACATGGGTATCCAGATCCCGTTGTTGGTTATTGGCTGAAGAGCTGTCTCGGTGATGTCTGCATGATTCCCGAACCCGTAGGGTCTACAGACTTAAGGTTCGGTGACGCTAGGGTTATTAGGAAGACTTGTAAGTGATTACCGAATGTTGTTCGTAGTCCCGGATGAGATCCCGGACATCACGAGGAGTTCCGGAATGGTCCGGAGGTGAAGATTTATATGTGGGAAGTTGTCATACGGTCATCGGAAAAGTTCGAGGGCTTATCGGTATTGTACCGGGGCCACCGGAGGGGTTCCGGGGGTCCACCGGGAGGGGCCACCTCTCTCGGTGGGCCTCATGGGCTGTAGTGGGCAGGGAACCAGCCCCTAGAGGGCTGGGCGCACCCCCCTTGGGCCCATGCACCTAGGGTTTCGGGGGGAACCCTAGAGGGGGCGCCCCCCTTGCTTGGGGGGGCAAGCCCCCTCCCCTTGGTCGCCGCCCCCCCTCTAGATCTCATCTAGAGGGGGACGGCCCCCTTCCCCCTTCCCCTATAAATAGAGGGGAGAGGGGAGGGCTTCACACCACATCCAAGGCGCATCCCCTCCCCTCCCCAACACCTCTCCTCCTCCGTTAAGAGCTTGGCGAAGCCCTACCGGAGTACTGCCTCTCCACCACCACCACGCCATTGTGATGTTGCTGGAGCTCTCTTCCTCAACCTCTCCCTCCTCCTTGCTGGATCAAGGCACGGGAGACGTCTCTACTCCGTATGTTTGTTGAACACAGAGGTGTTGTCTGTTTGGCACTAGGATCTTCGGTGATTTGGATCATGATGAGTATGACTCCATCAACCCCGTTCTCTTGAACGCTTCTGCTCGCGATCTACAAGGGTATGTAGATGCACTCCTATCTCTCTCGTTGCTAGATGACTCCATAGATTGATCTTGGTGATGCGTAGAAAAAAAACTATTTTCTGCAACGATCCCCAACAGTGGTATCAGAGCCAGGTTTATGCGTAATTTCTATGTACGAGTAGAACACAATTTTGTTGTGGGTGTAGATGTTGTCAATTTACTTGCCACTACTAGTCTTATCTTGTTTCGGCGGCATCGTGGGATGAAGCGGCCCAGACCGACCTTACACGTACGCTTACGTGAGACAGGTTCCACCGACTGACATGCACTAGTTGCATAAGGTGGCTAGCGGGTGTCTGTCTCTCCCACTTTAGTCGGATGAGATTCGATGACAAGGGTCCTTATGAAGGGTAAATAGAAATTGGCATATCACGTTGTGGTTTTGACGTAGGTAAGAAACGTTCTTGCTAGAACCCTATTGCAGCCACGTAAAAACATGCAACAACAATTAGAGGACGTCTAACTTGTTTTTGCAGCATATGCCTTGTGATGTGATATGGCCAAAAGGATGTGATGAATGATATATATGTGATGTATGAGATTGATCATGTTCTTGTAATAGGAATCACGACTTGCATGTCGATGAGTATGACAACCGGCAGGAGCCATAGGACTTGTCTTAATTATTGTATGATCTGCGTGTCATTGAATAACGCCATGTAATTACTTTACTTTATTGCTAAACCATTAGTCATAGCAGTAGAAGTAATCGTTGGCGTGACAACTTCATGAAGACACGATGATGGAGATCATGATGATGGAGATCATGGTGTCATGTCGGTGACGATGATGATCATGGCGCCCCAAAGATGGAGATCAAAAGGAGTAAAACTATATTGGCCATATCATGTCACTATTTGATTGCATGTGATGTTTACCATGTTTTTGCATCTTATTTGCTTAGAACGACGGTAGTATATAAGATGATCCCTCATAATAATTTCAAGAAAGTGTTCCCCCTAACTGTGCGCCGTTGCGAAAGTTCCTTGTTTCGAAGCACCACGTGATGATCGGGTGTGATAGATTCTAACGTTCACATACAACGGGTGTAAGACAGATTTACACATGCAAAACACTTAGGTTGACTTGACGAGCCTAGCATGTACAGACATGGCCTCAGAACACAAGAGACCGAAAGGTCGAACGTGAGTCGTATAGAAGATATGATCAACATGAAGATGTTCACCGATGATGACTAGTCCGTCTCATGTGATGATCGGACACGGCCTAGTTGACTCGGATCATGGATCACTTAGATGACTAGAGGGATGTCTATCTGAGTGGGAGTTCATTAAATAATTTGATTAGATGAACTTAATTATCATGAACTTAGTCTAAAACTTTTGCAATATGTCTTGTAGATCAAATGGCCCACGCTAATGTTGCCCTCAACTTCAACGCATTCCTAGAGAAAACCAAGCTGAAAGACGATGGCAACAACTACACAGACTGGGTCCGGAACTTGAGGATCATCCTCATAGCTGCCAAAAGAGCATATGTCCTAGATGCACCGCTAGGTGAAGCACCCGTTTTCCCCGCAACTCAAGACGTTATGAACGCCTGGCAGTCGCGTGTTGATGACTACTCCCTCGTTCAGTGCGGCATGCTTTACAGCTTAGAACCGGGGCTCCAAAAGCGTTTTGAGCAACACGGAGCATATGAGATGTTCGAAGAGCTGAAAATGGTTTTCCAAGCTCATGCCCGGGTCGAGAGATATGAAGTCTCCGACAAGTTCTACAGTTGTAAGATGGAGGAAAATAGTTCTGTCAGTGAGCACATACTCAAAATGTCTGGGTTGCACAACCGCTTGTCCCAGCTGGACATTAACCTCCCGGATGAGGCGGTCATTGACAGAATCCTTCAGTCGCTCCCACCTAGCTACAAGAGCTTTGTGATGAACTACAATATGCAGGGGATGGTGAAAACTATTCCTGAGGTATTTTCAATGCTGAAATCAGCGGAGGTAGAAATCAAAAAGGAACATCAAGTGTTGATGGTCAATAAAACCACTAGTTTCAAGAAAGGCAAGGGTAAGAAGAACTTCAAGAAGGACGGCAAGGGAGTTGCCGCGCCCGGTAAGCCAGTTGCCGGGAAGAAGCCAAAGCATGGACCCAAACCTGAGACTGAGTGCTTTTATTGCAAGGGAAGCGGACACTGGAAGCGGAACTGCCCCAAGTACTTAGCGGACAAGAAGGCCGGCAACACCAAAGGTATATGTGATATACATGTAATTGATGTGTACCTTACCAGTACTCGTAGTAGCTCCTGGGTATTTGATACCGGTGCGGTTGCTCATATTTGTAACTCAAAACAGGAGCTGCGGAATAAGCGGAGACTGGCGAAGGACGAGGTGACGATGCGCGTCGGGAATGGTTCCAAGGTCGATGTGATCGCCGTCGGCACGCTACCTCTACATTTACCTACGGGATTAGTTTTAAACCTCAATAATTGTTATTTAGTGCCAGCTTTGAGCATGAACATTGTATCTGGATCTCGTTTAATACGAGATGGCTACTCATTTAAATCCAAGAATAATGGTTGTTCTATTTATATGAGAGATATGTTTTATGGTCATGCCCCGCTGGTTAATGGTTTATTCTTAATGAATCTCGAACGTGATGTTACACACATTCATAGTGTGAATACCAAAAGATGTAAGGTTGATAACGATAGTCCCACATACTTGTGGCACTGCCGCCTTGGTCACATTGGTGTCAAACGCATGAAGAAGCTCCATACAGATGGACTTTTGGAGTCTCTTGATTTCAAATCATTTGACACGTGCGAACCATGCCTCATGGGTAAAATGACTAAGACTCCATTCTCCGGAACAATGGAGCGAGCAACCAACTTATTGGAAATTATACATACTGATGTGTGCGGTCCAATGAGCGTTGAGGCTCGCGGTGGCTATCATTATGTTCTCACTCTCACTGATGACTTAAGTAGATATGGGTATGTCTACTTGATGAAACACAAGTCTGAGACCTTTGAAAAGTTCAAGGAATTTCAGAATGAGGTAGAGAATCAACGTGACCGAAAAATAAAGTTCTTACGATCAGATCGTGGAGGACAATATTTAAGTCACGTATTTGGTACGCACTTAAGGAAATGTGGAATCATTTCACAACTCACGCCGCCTGGAACACCTCAGCGTAACGGTGTGTCCGAACATCGTAATCGCACTCTATTGGATATGGTGCGATCTATGATGTCACTCACCGATTTACCGCTATCATTTTGGGGATACGCTCTAGAGACAGCTACATTCACTTTAAATAGGGCACCGTCTAAATCCGTTGAGACGACACCGTATGAATTATGGTTTGGGAAGAAACCTAAGCTGTCGTTTCTAAAAGTTTGGGGATGCGATGCTTATGTCAAGAAACTTCAACCTGAAAAGCTCGAACCCAAGTCGGAAAAATGCGTCTTCATAGGATACCCTAAGGAAACCATTGGGTATACCTTCTACCTTAGATCCGAAGGCAAGATCTTTGTTGCCAAGAACGGGTCCTTTCTGGAGAAAGAGTTTCTCTCGAAAGAAATAAGTGGGAGGAAAGTAGAACTCGATGAAGTACTGCCTATTGAACCGGAAAGTAGCGCAGCTCAGGAAGATGTTCCTGTGATGCCTGCACCGACTAGAGAGGAAATTAGTGATGATGATCAAGGTACTTCGGATCAAGTTGCTACTGAACTTCGAAGGTCCACAAGGACACGTTCCACACCAGAATGGTATGGCAACCCTGTCTTGGAAATCATGTTGTTAGACAACGGTGAACCTTCGAACTATGAAGAAGCGATGGCGGGCCCAGATTCCAACAAATGGCTTGAAGCCATGCAATCCGAGATAGGATCCATGTATGAAAACAAAGTATGGACTTTGACAGACTTGCCCGATGATCGGCGAGCGATAGAAAATAAATGGATCTTTAAGAAGAAGACGGACGCGGATGGCAATGTTACCATCTATAAAGCTCGACTTGTCGCTAAGGGTTATCGGCAAGTTCAAGGAGTTGACTACGATGAGACTTTCTCTCCCGTAGCGAAGCTGAAGTCCGTCCGAATTATGTTAGCAATTGCCGCATACTATGATTATGAGATATGGCAAATGGACGTCAAAACGGCATTCCTTAACGGCTATCTTAAGGAAGAATTGTATATGATGCAGCCGGAAGGTTTTGTCGATCCTAAGAATGCTAACAAGGTATGCAAGCTCCAGCGCTCCATCTATGGGCTGGTGCAAGCATCTCGGAGTTGGAACATTCGCTTTGATGAAATGATCAAAGCGTTTGGGTTTATGCAGACTTATGGAGAAGCCTGCGTTTACAAGAAAGTGAGTGGGAGCTCTGTAGCATTTCTCATATTATATGTAGATGACATACTTTTGATGGGAAATGATATAGAACTTTTGGACAGCATTAAGGCCTACTTGAATAAGTGTTTTTCAATGAAGGACCTTGGAGAAGCTGCTTACATATTAGGCATCAAGATCTATAGAGATAGATCGAGACGCCTCATAGGTCTTTCACAAAGCACATACCTTGATAAGATATTGAAGAAGTTCAATATAGATCGGTCCAAGAAGGGGTTCTTGCCTGTGTTGCAAGGTGTGAAATTGAGCTCGGCTCAATGCCCGACCACGACAGAAGATAGAGAAAAGATGAGTGTCATCCCCTATGCCTCGGCTATAGGGTCTATTATGTATGCCATGTTGTGTACAAGACCTGATGTAAACCTTGCCGTAAGTTTGGTAGGAAGGTACCAAAGTAATCCCGGCATGGAACACTGGACAATGATCAAGAATATCCTAAAGTACCTGAAAAGGACTAAGGATATGTTTCTCGTTTATGGAGGTGACGAAGAGCTCGTCGTAAAGGGTTACGTCGACGCTAGCTTCGACAGAGATCTGGATGACTCTAAGTCACAAATCGGATACGTGTATATTTTGAATGGTGGGGCAGTAAGCTGGTGCAATTGCAAGCAAAGCGTCGTGGCGGGATCTACATGTGAAGCGGAGTACGTGGCAGCCTTGAAGGCAATGCATGAAGCAATCTGGATGAAGGAGTTCATCAGCGACCTAGGAGTCATACACAATGCGTCGGGGCCGATCACTCTCTTCTGTGACAACACTGGAGCTATTGCCCTTGCCAAGGAGCCCAGGTTTCACAAGAAGACCAGGCACATCAAGCATCGCTTCAACTCCATTTGTGAAAATGTTGAAGATGGAGACATAGATATTTGCAAAGTGCATACAGATCTGAATGTCGCAGATCCTTTGACTAAACTTCTTCCGCCAGTAAAACATGATCAACACCAGAAATCTATGGGTGTTCGATTCATCACAGTTTAACTAGATTATTGACTCTTGTGCAAGTGGGAGACTGTTGGAAATATGCCCTAGAGGCAATAATAAAATGATTATTATTATATTTCCTTTTTCATGATAATTGTCTATTATTCATGCTATAATTGTGTTATCCGGAAATTGTAATACATGTGTGAATACATAGACCACAACATGTCCCTAGTGAGCCTCTAGTTGACTAGCTCGTTGATCAACAGATAGTCATGGTTTCCTGACTATGGGCATTGGATGTCATTGATAACGGGATCACATCATTAGGAGAATGATGTGATGGACAAGACCCAATCCTAAGCATAGCACAAGATCGTGTAGTTCGTTTGCTAGAGCTTTTCTAATGTTAAGTATCATTTCCTTAGACCATGAGATCGTGTAACTCCCGGATACCGTAGGATTGCTTTGGGTGTACGAAACGTCACAACGTAACTGGGTGGCTATAAAGGTATACTACAGGTATCTTCAAAAGTGTCTGTTGGGTTGACACGGATCGAGACTGGGATTTGTCACTCGTATGACGGAGAGGTATCTCCGGGCCCACTCGGTAATGCATCATCATAATGAGCTTAATGTGACCAAGTGGTTGGTCACGGAATCATGCATTACATGATGAGTAAAGTGACTTGCCAGTAACGAGATTGAACGAGGTATTGGGATACCGACGATCGAATCTCGGGCAAGTAACATACCGATTGACAAAGGGAATTGTATACGGGATTACTTGAATCCTCGACATCATGGTTCATACGATGAGATCATCGTGGAACATGTGGGAGACAACATGGGTATCCAGATCCCACTGTTGGTTATTGGCCGGAGAGCTGTCTCGGTCATGTCTGCATGATTCCCGAACCCGTAGGGTCTACACACTTAAGGTTCGGTGACGCTAGGGTTATTAGGAAGACTTGTAAGTGATTACTGAATGTTGTTAGGAGTCCCGGATGAGATCCCGGATGTCACGAGGAGTTCCGGAATGGTCCGAAGGTGAAGATTTATATGTGGGAAGTTGTCATACGGTCACCGGAAAAGTTCAGGGGCTTATCACTATTGTACCGGGGCCACCGGAGGGGTTCCGGGGGTCCACCGGGAGGGGCCACCTCTCTCGAAGGGCCTCATGGGCTGTAGTGGGCAGGGAACCAGCCCCTAGAGGGCTGGGTGCACCCCCCCCCTTGGGAGCATGCGCCTAGGGTTTGGGGGGGAACCCTAGAGGGGGCGCCCCCCTTGCTTGGGGGGCAAGCCCTCTCCCCTTGGCCGCCGCTCCACCCTCTAGATCTCATCTAGAGGTGGCCGGACCCCTTCCCCCTTCCCCTATAAATAGAGGGGCGAGGGTAGGGCTGCACACCACATCCAAGGTGCAGCCCCTCCCCTCCCCAACACCTCTCCTCCATCGTTAAGAGTTTGGCAAAGCCCTGCCGGAGTACTACCTCTCCACCACCACCACGACATCGTGCTACTGCTGGAGCTCTCTTCCTCAACCTCTCCCTCCTCCTTGCTGGATCAAGGCACGGGAAACGTCTCCACTTCGTACATTTGTTGAACGCGGAGGTGCCGTCCGTTTGGCACTAGGATATTCGGTGATTTGGATCACGACGAGTACGACTCCATCAACCCTGTTCTCTTGAACGCTTCCGCTCGCGATCTACAAGGGTATGTAGATGCACTCGTATCTCTCTCATTGCTAGATGTCTCCATAGATTGATCTTGGTGATGCGTAGAAATTTTGTTATTTTCTGCAACGATCCCCAACACCCTTCTCAACAGAGTTCGTCTTCGGGGGATCTTCTTCTGGAGATGATGGAGAGTGAAACTCCACCTGCCTCCCCACCCCACGGGCCGGGCGACCCCGAGGTGTCGTCACAGAGGATTCCTGATCGGTCAAGGCCAGAAGTCATTTTTTCGGCCACGCGAGGCCCGGAGTGTTTGGCTCCCAAGGAGGGCGATAGGAAGAGTCTGGGACTGTCCAGCATTCAGCGGACACACTGACGGGCCTTCTGGAGTGAGCTGCTCTCTCAGAGGCTCACCGTACTTTAATGGGCACGGTATTGAGAAGATTTCATCCGCCAAGAGCGGGTTGAATGAAGCTTTTATGAGCCTGCTCAAAGGCTTTGAGGTATGCAAAGAAATACATAATTCTTCAGCTGTACCGCACACGCCAGGTGTGCTCCGTATAGATAGTAGCCCCTGAGACTCTGGTTGCCAGCCCTAGGCGGCAAACGGTAGCTCAAACTCCCAAGTAATGATCGCACTGTATTATGTGCAGATGGCTAAGGGTTCGGCGGTTGACCGGACTACTGAATTCGCCGAACTAAGGCGACAACTTTATGTGGTAGATGCCGACATCGCGCTTGTGAACAAGCGGCTTGACGAGGCACAGGGTATGTGTTTTTTGTTTCGTATTGTCAGCAAATATTAAGAGGAATGTGATGCTAGTATCTATAATATGATGTGGCTGCAGATGGAGCTGCTGTCGTGGAGGCCCTTTGATCCGAACTTTCCCTAGCCAAGGAACAAGCCAGGGTAAGTGATGCAGCTGCCCTAAAGGCGACCGAGGAGTTAAAAGCCGAACAGGCTGCTCTTCACCAGAGCGAAGATAAGATAGCCAAGATGGCTGTTGAGCTGAAAGATGCCGCCGGCCGCTATGAGCTCCTTGAAAAGGAAGGCCAGGTGAGAGCGGCTGACCTGAAGAAGGCCCTGGAGGCAGCCAAGGAAACCTGCTCTAAAATGAGGGGGATAAGGGAGGAGCTTCGTGAAGCCGGAAATATCACGGCTGGGAAGCCCTATTTGTTGCAGATGAAGTTCGGAGATCTGAAGTATGCCCCTCTGGATCAGTTGTGGAGTGCTGCAGATGCGTATGCGGACCTGGCAAAGAGTTTTGCCGCTGCCACTGAGTTTTACAATGATCGGAATGACCATGAGGCAGAAAGGTTATTCTGGTCGCAGTTCAATGCCCCGACGCGTCCGCTGCTATTGAATGAGAGAATGGCCGCATGGGCGGAGCTCCATAGGTTGTCCGGACTTGCCATGAGGTCTGTCATAGACCATCTATGGCCGAAGGGACCAAAGCCGGACAGTTATATTGGTTTAGTGCAACAATTCCTTGGCGCTACGTTGCATATCGACCCTATGAAGAGGTTGGCGTGCATAGAGGGTGTGCGGATGGCTCTTGCCCGTGTTAAAACATATTGGGAGGATATGGAGGCCACCGGCATTGCAGCCCGGGGTCCGGCAGGAGGCCAGGACCCGGCCGAGCACTATTTTGAGCAAGTCCTAGAAGGCGCCCGCTTAATAGAGGCTCAGTGCTCGAAGAGTATTATGTTCGAGTGACATATATCTCAATTGTAAAAACAATGTTATTTTGATTATAAAGGTTGTATTTATACTTTTGCCCGAAAGTATTGTAGTGCCTCCTGTGCGGCCGTTTATGTATGTATATAACCTGAAAGTTTGTAGTCGTCGGCTTCAGCCCCCACGCATACAATGCGTGGGTGTTCGGAAAAGGCACGTAATCACACTTGATCCAACATCTTGGTCCATTAAGGAGGTGATCACGCTTCGAACTAGGCAATCAGACTATATTGCTTAACACTTTCACTTAGCCATAGGAGTTTGACAGTGGGGCTACTATATAGCCCCTGGTACTTCCGCGTTCATCCGAATTCGGTGTGCGTATGTACATGACCGGGAAACCAGTCCTTCGTTAATGCGGAGGAATCTCGAAGATTCCGCTGAGTCATCGAGTGGTTGACCAGTCTCTTGCTGTATCATGACAGTCAGTTTTCAGCTTTCTCTACTGAGGTGCTCGTCTGGAATAACCAAGGCACAATCGTAGTAGTTCTCCTTTGGCCGCCTTAGCCAATTAAACAGAACGTAAGGTAGCAAACCGAGGAGCGGGGAAAACCCAACATTTGACCAAAGACATGATTCGGAGCTGATGCATATAAGGCCAAACTCGCGAGCCGAACACTCCCTAAGGTTTTCAGACTTTATAACATATACCGGGCGGAGTAACACCCTTGATAATGAATCCCGAATTAACAGGTACGTGCATTAATCTGACGTGGCGAAATGCCAATAACGCCAGTATCCCTCGTGGGTGTATTGGGTGCCCGGGGGATATCAAACAACAAGAGACGTTAAAGAAGGTTCACATAGGGGCTTAATCTAAAGAGAAACCTTTGAGTGGGGCCCTGCTGCACGTCTGCGCCTGTGTCTCCGTTGCGCCATATCCTGGAAGGGTGTAGCATGATAGTCATCTGTAAACAGGAAAAAACCCAGGTAAAAGAGTCTGGTGTAATCGTGCGAGTAGTTGGTTATTCTCAATGAATCATTAAAATGCAATATATTATTATATTAATAGGGTCAAGACGAACTCTGGGATTTGTTATATGTTCGCAGCCCCTAGCACCGCCTATGGGGGTATATCTATAGACGCCAGCTCAGGTTTATCTATGCTATTACCACCGGCGACATGCCGAACTCGTCTAACCGTGTCCGCGGTCTTGACGACCAATCATGTATTCTTGTTGGAGAGGCCGCTCAGTGTTCGGCTGCTAGAGCCGCCACATATTCTTTCGCACGTAAGGAACGCTCTGTGTTTTCGATAACTGTGGTGACGCTGCATGGACCAAGCATCTTGAGTTTAAGGTAGGCATAGTGCAGTACTGCGTTGAAGCGAGCGAAGGCCGCTCTTCTGAGTAGTGCGTGATAGCCGCTTTGGAATGGAGCGATGTTGAAGATTAATTCTTCGCTTCTTAAGTTGTCGGGAGAACCGAATATAACCTCTAATACGAGGGAGCCCGTGCAATGGGCCTCAACGCCTGGTATTACTCCTTTAAAGGTAGTGTTACTTTGGCTGATTCTCGACGTGTCTATCCCCATCTTGCGGATAGTGTCCTGATATATCAGATTAAGGCTACTGCTGTCGTCCATAAGGACTCGTGTGAGATGGTATCCATCAATTATTGGGTCGAGCACCAAGGCAGCCGATCCTCCATGCCGGATACTAGTCGGGTGATCCCTACGATCAAAAGTGATCTGACAGGCCGACCAAGGGTTGAATTTGGGTTCGACGGGCTCTACAGCGTATACGTCTCCGAGTGCGCGTTTGCACCTTCTCTTTGGTATATGAGTTGCGTAGATCATATTGACTGTTTTGACTTCTGGTGGGAATTTTTTCTATCCCCCAGTGTTCGGCTGGCGAGGGTCATCCTCGTCTTAACTTGGCGTCTCCCTTCCTTTGTGTTCGGTGTTTAGCTCGCAGGCCTGCTTGAAGACCAAACATTCTCTGTGGGTGTGGTTCGCAGGTTTTTCGGGGGTGCCATGAATTTGACATAATCTATCTAGAACCTTATTTAGGTTGGACGGTCCATCCCTGCCGCCTTTAAATGGCTTTTTCTGTTGACCGGGTCGAGAGCCCCTGAATCTGGCATTAACCGCCGTGTTGTCCGGACTCTCATCATTGTTTCGATGCTTGTTTTTATTGCGTCCTGGCTTCCCGTTGCCATCCCTAATTTCGGATGTGCCTGGGTTGCTGGTGCCTCTACGGGCCAACCAGCTGTCCTCACCCGCGCAAAAGCGGGTCATAAGGCTTGTTAGGGCCGCCATTGTCCTCGGTTTTCTTGGCCGAGGTGTCTGGCAAGCCACTTGTCTTGGATACTATGCTTGAAGGCCGCTAAGGCCTCGGCATCCTGACAATCAATAATTTGATTCTTCTTAGTTAGAAATCTATTCCAAAGCTTACGAGCCGACTCTCCGGGTTGTTGTATTATGTGACTTAAATCATCTGCATCCGGAGGTCGGACATAGGTCCCTTGGAAATTGGCCCTGAAAGCATCCTCAAGTTCCTCCCAACTTCCAATTGAGATTTCAGGGAGGCTTTTCAACCAATGCCGAGCTGGTCCTTTCAACTTGAGGGACAGATATTTAATGGCATGGAGATCATCTCTGCGAGCCATGTGGATATGAAGGATAAAGTCCTCAATCCAGACCCCAGGGTCTGTTGTTCCGTCGTATGCCTCTATATTTACGGGTTTGAATCCCTGTGGAAATTCATGATCCGGCACCTCATCAGTGAAGCACAGGGGGTGTGCAGCACCCATGTAATTGGATGAGTCATGGCATACGGTGGACGGTTTGATTCCGAACTGGTATTAGATCAATATGATCGTTTTGGTGGCTATGATCTTGCGCCGGAGCCCATCCTCTAGATCCATAGATGGACCTGGTCGTACCAGCCTTTTTGTCCAGGAGCTCATGCAAATCATGTGCTGGCTTGTATGCGGCTTCTGTAGCTGATTTTTCACGGCCATGAGGTGGTCGGTCAGGCTGATCGGCCGTGTTATTCTTCAGCGGGATGGGCTCTATGGCCTCGTCGTCGAATTTGGGCAGCAGCTTGCGCTTTGGGTAGCTCTTTGTGTGGCGATCGTCGCCATATTTTTCTTCAATGTCTAGCACTTTGTTCCATCTGTAGTTGAGCATATCCTGCGCGGCCTTAAGCCTTTGCTTTTGCTTCTTCAGGCTCCTCGCGGTGGCCATAAGCCTTCTGTGGAGGTTCTCTTGTTCCAAATGTGTTTTCGGGATGATGAATGCGTCATCATCCGGACTGTCCTCCTCTCCGGAGGCAGGTTGATGAGCTTTACCCTCGGGATCGCCGTGATCGAGCGTCTTCTCCGGGCTATGTTCGGTGTGACCTGGCTCATCCTGCTCCATCACTGGGTCCATATGGTCTTTGTTGCCTTTGGAGTCGACCGGGGTGTCAATTTTCTTGCGCTGTTATACTGTGGCTGGACTTAGAGCGGCGCTTGCGCCATTGCTTTGGTTTCTGTCCGGGGGGGTTATCCTCCATTGCATCATGTTTGTCGCCGCTGTCCTCCTTGGGTGTGTCCACCATGTATATATCATATGATGATGTGGATGTCTAGCGCCCCATGGGCGGTGGTTCCAGATTGTCCCCCGCATCGATGTCCATACCGTCGAAGTCTTCGGAGTCGAAGTCAAGCATGTCGGTTAAGTCATCGACAATGGCTATTAAGTGGGTGGTGGGTGGGTTGTGAATTTCTTCATCGTCCGTATCCCACTCGAGCCAGACATAGTTCGGCCAAGAGTCTCCAGATAAAGAGAGAGACCTTAACGAATTTAGCACGTCACCCAAGGGCGAGTGTTGAAAGATATCCGCGGAGGTGAACTCCACGATTGGTGCCCAATCAGATTCGATGGGCACGGACGTGCGCAGTTTGGACCCTGAGGCCGGAGACGATTCCGGGGGTCTGGTGACACAGATTTCCTTAGAGGTGGAGTCTGTGTTCGGCCCCAACACCGATGAATGTGCGACCTCTGAGACATGGTCCATCCACCCGTCCTTGGATGGCACGATCTGCTCCCTATTGAAGTCTGGGGCAGCTGCAGCTGCGATATCCCGAACACCATCCGATGGAAGATCTAAGTCACGCGCGTCGTGAGTGTTCGGTGCTCCCGACGCATGCTCGATCCCATCGAAGATCAAATCTCCGTGGATATCGTCCATGTAATCCAAGTTTCTGAACCTGACCTGATGGCCAGGGGCATGGCTATCGATCTGCTCTAGATGGCCAAGCGAGTTGGCCCGCAGTATGAAGCCACCGAATACGAAGATCTGTCCGGGGAGAAAAGTCTCACCCTAGATCGCATCGTTGCTGATGATTGGAGGAGCCATCGAACCTTATAGCGACGACACAGTGGAACTCTCAATGAAAGCACCAATGTCGGTGTCAAAACCGACGGATCTCGGGTAGGGGGGCCCGAACTGTGCGTCTAAGGCTGATGGTAACATGAGGCTGGGGACATGATGTTTTACCCAGGTTCGGGCCCTCTCGATGGAGGTAATACCCTACTTCCTTCTTGATTAATCTTGATGATATGAGTATTACAAGAGTTGATCTACCACGAGATCATAGAGGCTAAACCCTAGAAGCTAGCCTATGATTATGATTGTTCTTCTACGGACTAAACCCTCCGGTTTGTATAGACACCGGAGGGGGTTAAGGTTACACAGAGTCGGTTACAGAGATGGAGATCTACATATCCGAATCGTCAAGCTTGCCTTCCACGCAAAGGAGAGTCCCATCTGGACACGGGGCGAAGTCCTCAATCTTGTATCTTCATAGTCCAATAGTCCGGCCAAAGCATATAGTCCGGCTGTCCGAATACCCCCTAATCCAGGACTCCCTCAGTTGTTTAACATAAACTTCCTCCTCAATTTCACCATTAAGAAAGGCACTTTTAATGTCCATTTGATATAGTGCGATGTTATGATGATTGGCATAAGCAAGTAAGATGCGAATGGACTCAAGTCTAGCAACGGGGGCATATGTCTCACCGTAGTCCATACCTTCGACTTGAGTGTAGCCTTGAGCAACGAGATGAGCCTTGTTGCGTACAACTTGTCCATCTTAATCTTGCTTGTTCTGAAACACCCATTTGGTTCCAATGACATTGTGCTTCTCATCGGGCATTTCAACCAACATCCACACTTGGTTCCTTTCAAAATTGTGTAGCTCTTCATGCACATCGTTCACCCAATCCAGATCATCAAGAGCATCTTCAACCTTCATTGGTTCAATGCTAGGAATGAATGAGTAATGTTCACAAAAGTTAGCCAAATGAGTTTTAGAGCGAGTAATTCTTCCGATTTGAATATCATCATAGATTTGTTCGACAGGATGATCTCTTCAGACTCTTGCTCGAACTCGTAAGAGCTTTTGTTTGGGTCGGGGTGGAACATCCTCTTCATTGTTTTGTTCTTCCTCTTGTCTTTGTTTGTTGTTGTTGGCGTTGTTGTTCTCTCGTGGAGAAGGAGGTCGCCAAGGTTCATCTTGTTGTACATCCTCGTTTTCATCATCTTGATGCATCTCACTTGTGGATGCCTTCAAGTCAACTTGTGGTTCACCTTGGCGTGAAGTTGAGGCTTCCACTTGGACATACGGGGTACTCTCCTTCACCTCCGTTGGGCGAATCTTGCCAATAGACAAGTCTTTTATAGCTTCCGAGGGATCTTTGTCACCTACATCAATTGTCAATTGCTCTATTTGTGAGCCGTTGGATTCATCAAACTTCACATCTACCGTCTCTTCAACCTTTCAGGTGAAGTTGTTGTAGACATGGTAAGTGTGAGAGTTTGAGCCATAACCGAGTAGAAATCCTTCATGAGATTTAGAAGCAAATTTCGAACGATGATGCTTATCAAGAATGTAGCACCTTGAGCCAAATACCTGAAAGTATCCAACTTGGGGTTTCTTCCCGGTGAGAAGCTCGTATGTCATCTTGCCGAGTAGCTTGTGAAGATATAGACGATTTGTTGCATGGCAAGCTGTCTCAACCGCTTTCGCCCAAAAGTGTTTTGGCGTCTTGTGCTCATCAAGCATCATTTTCGCCATTTCGATGAGCATCCGCTTCTTCCTCTCAACAAATCCATTTTGTTGAGGCATGTACGTAGGCAAGAACTCATGTGAAATCCCTTCTTCGTCAAGAAAGGTGTCCACATTGGCGTTCTTGAACTCTATTCCATTGTTGTTGCGAACCTTCTTGATCTTCACTTCAAATTGATTTTGGGCCTTCCTAGCGAAGTTCTTGAAGATCTTTTGGACCTGTGATTTATCATCAAGAAAGAACACCCACATAAATCTTGAAAAATCATCAACAATGACCAATCTGAAATGAGTTACCACCAAGACACTTGTAGGCGTTGGGATAAAAGAGATCCATGTGAAGTAGCTCAAGTTGTCTTCTCGTGGTCATGATGTTCTTCACGGGATGACTTCCTCCAACTTGTTTTCCTGCTTGGCAAGCACTACAAAGTCTACCCTTATCAAATATAACATCTTCAACACCAAGGATATGATCACCTTTAATAAGCTTGTCAAGATTTCACATGCCCACATGACCTAACCGTCTATGCCACAACCAGCCTTTAGAGGATTTAGCAATTAAGCAAGTTCTAGGTTGAGCCTTTTTAGTGAAATCAACAATGTATAGATCACCTCTATGTATGCCGGTAAATACCATATTATGATTATCTCTTCGAAACACTTGACAATCAACTTCAGTAAATAGGACATTGAAACCAAAATCAGCTAGTCTAGATACAGAAAGTAAATTATACCCAAGAGATTCAACGAGCATAACATTTTGTATCGAGCTATCATGTGATATGGCCACCTTACCGAGGGCAACCACCTTACCCTTTGAGTTATCACCAAAAGTGACATACTTTTGAGGGCCATCATTTTTAGCAAGCTCACGAAACATATCCTTGTCTTCGGTCATGTGATCTATACATCCACTATCAAGAATCCATTCCTTTCCTCCAACCATGTAGGCGCGAAGGTTAGCCATAAGACCGAAGTGTCTCGTAGACTCATCGAGATCATAGTCACTATAATCATCCTCATCATAGTATCCATGTTCAACACCATCTTGTGATTAATCATTTCCTAGAGAGAGTGATTCATTAGTTTTGTGATCATGACAATGTGCATCTCTATGAATTCTAATGACTTCGGAAATGATATTGCTAATGATTCCAACATATCCTTTGGCGTGCATAAGGTCACAAAGCTCAAATAGACAATCACCAAACTTAGGGTCATTGAGACTCATCTTATTCAAAACAATAGACTTGTGAAGAATCTCATCGAAGTTTTTCAAGGAATAGTCTAGAAATCTTTACTCAAGAAATCTCCATATAGTGTAAGCACATTCAAGAGTTGGCAAGCGAGCAATCAAGTTTCTCGGTAATCCTCTAGTTATAAGATTTACAGTTCTAAGATTGCGAATCATATCAAGAGACTCGTCAGGGGTAGGATGCAAGGGGTGAATAAGCGGTGTACAAGGGGTAGTAATGTACTTGTTCAAGTGATATTCATTGAAAATCTCAAGCATCTCATTTTTTCAACCAATAAAGAACTCTCCATCAAGCATAGGCACTCTACGTCTAATACTCCCAATCGTAGACTCATCCATCTTCCTCCAATGGTGTTTAAACCAAAGCAATGGAGACCAAAGCTCTGATACCAATTGAAAGGATCGAGAAGAGGTGTCTAGAGGAGGGGTGATTAGACCCTCAACAAGTAAAGATAGCATTTTTTTGGTTTTTCAAGTTGAGGTTGGAAATTAGCACAATTTCTAACATTCACAATACAATTCAAGCAAGCATGCAAGGAGTATATAAGCAGCGGAAAGTAAAGCGTGCAACTTGCAGGAAAGTAAAGGGATGAGATTGGAGTGTGCAAACGCAATTGGAGAGACAGAGATTTTTGGTGTGGTTCCGATAGGTGGTGCTATCCTACATCCACGTTGGTGGAGACTTCAACCCACGAAGGGTAATGGTTGCGCAAGTCCACGGAGGGCTCCACCAATGAAGGGTCCATGAAGAAGGAACCTTGTCTATCCCGCCATGGTCATCGCCCATGAAGGCTTGCCTCACTTGGGTAGATCTTCACGAAGTAGGCGATCTCCTTACCCTTACAAACTCCTTGGTTCAACTGCACAATCTTGACGGAGGCTCCCAAGTGACACCTAACCAATCTAGGAGAAACCACTCTCCAAAAGGTAATAGATGGTGTGTTGATGATGAACTCCTAGCTCTTGTGCTTCAAATATAGATTTGGATATGGCAGAAAGATGATTTGAATGGAAAGCAACTTGGGGAAGGCTAGAGATCAAGATTCTTGTGGTTGGATTGTAATGTCTTGGTCTCGACACATGAGTAGGTGGTTCTCTCTCAGAAAATGAGTAGTGGAAGTGTAGGCACATTCTGATGTCTCTCTCTCTAATGGAGAAGGGGGTGGAGGGGTATATATAGCATCCACACAAAATTAAGCCGTTACAGGCAATCTTCCAAACTCGGTGGGACCGAATAGTGCAACTCGGTCAGACCGATATGGTTGAAAATATGAACATTAGAGTTTTCTGTGGGACCGACAAGGTCAACTCGGTGGGACCGATGTGCTATGGTTAGGGCAAAACCTCATCTCAGTGAGACCGATTGCGTGAACTCGATGAGACCGGTTTCAGCAATAAGCAAACAGAACTTGGTCATGCAAATTCGATGGGACCAACTGTGTATCTCGGTGAGACCAATATAACTGCAATAGGTAACAGAGAGTTCACAAGGCCATCTTGGTGAGACCGAGATCCCATCAGTGAGACCGAACTAATTAGGGTTTCTGGCAGTGGCTCCGTCAAGTGAACTCGGTGGCGCCGGATGAATCAAATTGGTGGGGACAAGTTTGAGTTTATGTTTAGCACATATGTGGAAATGAGAAAGTGGTTGAGGGCTCTGGAGCATATCACTAAGCACTTTGAGCAAGCAAGGCATTTAGCAACACCTCATCCCCTTTTAATAGTATTGGCTTTCCTATGGACTCAATGTGATCTTAGATCACTAAAATGAAAATGTAGAGTATTGAGTTTTTCCCAATGTTTGTCCTTAGCATCTTGAAGGGGTTCCACATCCTCTTGTCCTGCCACTCTAATGTTGAACTTGTCTAAAATATACTAGATAGAAGTATTAGTCCAACAAGAGATATGTTGACATTAATTGCCAAAATCACCCAGGGAGCACTTGTGCTTTCACGCTTCCGCTTAGCAATCTACAAGGGTATGTAGATGCTCTCCCCCTTTCATAGCTATGCATCTCCATCGATAGATCTTGCGTCTGCGTAGATTTTTATTGTCTTCCATCCAACATTCCCAACAGTGGCATCATGAGCCATGTCTATGCGTAGATGATATGCACGAGTAGAACACAAAGGAGTTGTGGCCGGTGATGTTCATACTACTTACCACCAACGTCTTATTTTGATTCGGCGGCATTGTGGGATGAAGTGGCCTGGACCAACCTTACATGTCCATGCAAATGAGACCGGTTCCACCGACTCACATGCAACTTGTTTTGAATAAAGGTGGATGGTAGGTGTCTATATATCCTACTTTAGTTGAATCGAATTTGACTATGGCCAGTCCTTGCAGAAGGTTAAAATAGCAAACTTGATAATCACCATCGTGGTTTTGTGTAGGTGAGAATGGTCCTTGCTAGTTGCTCGTAGCAGCCATGTAAAACTTGCAAAAACAAAGTAGAGGATGTCTAACTTGTTTTTGCAGGGCATGTTGTGATATGATATGGTCAAGGTATGATGTGATATATGTTGATGTATGAGATGATCATATTTTGTAATAAGTTCGCGACTTGCATGTCGATGAGTACGATAACTGGTAGGAGCCTTAGGGTTGTCTTTAATTATTCTATGCCCTGCGTGTCAATCACCTAAGCACCATGTAATTTCTTTACTTTATCGCTAAGCATCAGCAATAGTTGGCGAGATGACCCCAACACTACGATGGAGATCAAGGTGTCGTGCCGGTGACGATGGAGATCATGCCGATGCTTTGGGGATGGAGATCAAAATCATAAGATGATGATGACCATATCATGTCACATATTTTGATTGCATGTGATGTTTATCCTTTATGCATCTTATTTTGCTTAGAACAACGGTAGCATTATAAGATGATCCCTTCACTTAATTTCAAGATAGAAGTTTTCGCTCTGAGTATGCACGGTTGCCAAAGTTCGTCGTTTCGAAGCACCTTGTGATGATCGGGTGTGATAGACTCTATGTTCACATACAATGGGTGTAAGCCAGTTTTACACATGAAGAATACTTGGGTTAGACTTGACGGGCCTAGCACGTACAGACATGGTCTCGGAACGCTGGATACCGAAAGGTCAAACGTGAGTCATATAGTATATATGATCAACGTAGAGATGTCCACCATTGAAGACTATCCCATCTCATGTGATGATCGGACATGGGTTAGTTGATTTGGATCACGTATCACTTAAACAACTTGAGGGATATTGATTTAAGTGCGAGTTCATTAGTAATTTGATTATTTGAACTAAAATTTATCATGAACTTAGTCTTAATAGTTTTTTGCATATCTATGTTGTAGATCAATGGCCCGTGCTACCGTTCCCTTGAATTTTAATGCGTTCCTAGAGAAAGCTAAGTTGAAAGATGATGGTAGCAACTACACGGAGTGGGTCTATAACTTGAGGATTATCCTCATTGCTGCATAGAAGAATTATGTCCTTGATGCACTGCTAGGTGACAGACCTGCTGCATGAGCTACTGCACATGTTATGAACGTCTGGTAGGCTCGATCCGATGACTACTCAATAGTTCAGTGTGCCATGCTTTACGGCTTAGAACCGGGACTTCAAAGACGTTTTGAACGCCAGAGAGCATATGAGATGTTCCAAGAGCTCAAGTTAATATTTCAAGCAAATGCCCGGGTTGAGAGATATGAAGTCTCCAAGAAGTTCCATAGCTGTAAGATGGGGGAGAACAGTTGTGTCAATGAACACATACTCAAAATGTCTGGGTATCATAACCACTTAACTCAGCTAGGAATTGATCTTCCAGTTGAGAGTGTTATTGACAGAGTTCTTCAGTCACTGCCACCAAGCTACAAAGGCTTTGTGATGAACTACAATATGCAAGGGATGACGAAAATGATTCCCGAGCTCTTCACAATGCTGAAATGGGCAGAGGTAGAAATCAAGAAGGTGCATCAAGTGTTGACAGTTAACAAGACCACTAGTTTCAAGAAAAAGGGCAAGGGTAAGAAAGGGAACACCAAGAAGAATGGCAAGCAAGTTGCCGCTCCCGTGAAGAAGCCCAAAGCTGGACCCAAGCCTGAAATTGAGTGCCTCTACTGCAAAGGAAATGGTCACTAGAAACGGAATTGCCCCAAATACTTGGCGGACAAGAAGGATGGCAAAGTGAACAAAGGTATATTTGATATACACATTATTGATGTGTACCTTACTAATGCTCGTAGTAGTGCCTGGGTATTTGATATTGGTTCGGTTGCTCATATTTGTAACTCGAAATAGGAGCTGTGGAATAAAGGAAGATTGGCTAAGGACGAGGTGACGATGCGCGTCAAGAATGGTTCCAAGGTCGATGTCATCGCCGTCGGCACGCTACCTCTACATCTACCTTCGGGATTAGTTTTAGACCTCAATAATTGTAATTTGGTGCCAGCGTTGAGCATGAACATTATATTTGGATCGTGTTTAATGAGAGATGGTTATTCATTTAAGTCAAAGAATAATGGTTGTTCTATTTATATGAGTAATATCTTTTATGGTCATCACTAAAAAAACACATCTGTGACATTTTGGCCTGAACGGATTTTTTCTGTCATGCTTATGACACTTCTATGACGATAATTTTGACAAAACCCGGTATCATCATAGATGTGGTGGGATCCTACTTCTATGACAAAAAATCATGATAAAAATGGGCTTTTCATCCTGGGCGGGCCGGAGACGCACCTGCATGACATTCTTTAGGCTGTCCATGACGGAAAACATCGTGGTAGAAGCGAGGGCGAGGAAAATATCGGGGAGTTCCCGGTTACGGTGGGTGGTCGGGCCGAGCGAAGCAATGTGGTTTGCGCATTTCTCTCATATACGTACGTGTGTGTGCGAGGCATTGGGCTCTACCTGAACCCGAGCGAGGCGTTCGCTTACTGAACTTGAGCGATCGATCCCTTGGTTGTTAACTGAACCCGAGCGATTCCTTCGCTACTGCAGCTAACTGAACCCGATCGAACCTGCTACTGTAGGACCTTGAAGTATGTCTAGAGGGGGGTTATTAGACTACTTGACCAATTAAAAACTTAACCTTTTCCCAATTTTAGAGTTTGGCAGATTTTAGTTATCTTAGGATAAGTCAAGCAATCATCACACAATTCAAGAAAGCATGCAAAGAGTATATAGGCAGCGGAAATTAAAGCATGCAACTTGCAAGAAAGTAAAGGGAAGGGTTTGGAGGATTCAAACGCAATTGGAGACACGGATGTTTTTGGCGTGGTTCCGATAGGTGGTGCTATCGTACATCCACGTTGATGAAGACTTTAACCCACGAAGGGTAATGGTTGCGCGAGTCCACGAAGGGCTCCACCAAAGAAGGGTCCACAAAGAAGCAACCTTGTCTATCCCACCATGGCCGTCGCCCACGAAGGACTTGCCTCACTAGTGGTAGATCTTCATGAAGTAGGCGATCTCCTTGCCCTTACAAACTCCTCGGTTCAACTCCACAATCCTGTCGGAGGCTCCCAAGTGACACCTAGCCAATCTAGGAGACACCACTCTCCAAGATGTAACAAATGGTGCGTTGATGATGAACTCCTTGCTCTTGTGCTTCAAATGATAGTCTCGCCAACAATCAACTCTCTCTCATAGGATTTGGATCTGGTGGAAAGAAGATTTGAGTGGAAAGCAACTTGGGGAAGGCTAGAGATCAAGATTCATATGGTAGGAATGGAATATCTTGGCCTCAACACATGAGTAGGTGGTTCTCTCTCAGAAATGGTAAGTTGGAAGTGTAGGTTTAGTCTGATGGCTCTCTCCACGAATGAAGAGGAGGTGGAGGGGTATATATAGCCTCCACACAAAATCTAACCGTTAGACACAATTTACCAAACTCGATGGGACCGATTCAACAGACTCGGTCGGACCGATTTAGTAAACCTAGTGACCATTAGTGATTTTCGGTGGGACTGACATGCAACTCGGTGAGACCGATTTGGTTAGGGTTAGGGCATAACGTAATCTCCGTAAGACCGATTACACAAACTCGGTGAGACCGATTTTGGTAATAAGCTTTCCATAGAGTTGGTCAGGTAAACTCGGTGGGACCGATTTGCTCTTTTCGGTGAGACCGAAATGTTACAAAAGAGAAACAGAGAGTTTACATTGCAATCTCGGTGGGACCAATCGCTCACTTTGGTTTGACCGAAACGTTACGAAGGGAAACAGAGAGATTACAATCCCATCTCGGTGAGACCGAGATCCCTATCGGTAGAACCGATTTGCCTAGGGTTTGTGGCAGTGGCTATGACATTTGAACTCGGTGGTGCCGGATAGGAAGAATCGGTGTGACCGATTTTGGCTTTGGGTTTAGGTCATTTGTGGATATGAGAAAGTAGCTAAGGGTTTTGGAGCATATCACTAAGCACATGAAGCAAGAGGCTCATTAAGCAACACCTCATCCCTATTTGATAGTATTGGCTTTTCCTATAGACTCAATGTGATCTTGGATCACTAAAATATAAAATGAAGAGTCTTGATCTAATGAGCTCGAGCCAATCCTTTGTCCTTAGTATTTTGAGGGATCCACTTTCATCATCCATGCCATGCTATTCATTGACCTTTCCTAAAATATATGTCTTGGAATAGCATTAGCTCAATGAGCTATATGTTGTTATGAATTACCAAAACCACCTAGGGATAGTTGCACTTTCAATCTCCCCCTTTTTGGTAATTGATGACAACATATAGATCAAAGCTTCGACAAATGATAATAAGATTGAAAATCATCGTCGCTTTGAGAAGTATGTGATAAGCAAGAGCTCCCCCTAAATTTGTGCATAGTTTAAGATTTGCTTTGGACTGCAAATGCACAAGGAATTAGGCTCATGGGTTACTCTTCCATGTCACATACATCTTGGTGGAGCGCTCAAAATGATAAAGATTGAATACATGCACTCATCACCAAGCAAAGTGAATGATCACATAGGATAGATAGGATAATATCATCAAACATGCATAAGTGTAGCTTATGATCAAACACATGATCATCAATGTCTCACAAGAATAGCATAGTATCTCAAGCAAAGCAAAAGCAAACAAGTTTAAAAAACCACCAAAGCAAGAGAGAACAAAAGCAACACTCTCTCTCTCTCTCTCGAAGCCTATGATCTATACATTTTTCTCCCCCTTTGGCAACAAGTTACCAAAAAGTTCATAGAAAATGCATAGTGCTAGATCGACTCTCAGGCTTGATCTTCAGTTGGTGGTGTAGAGATGGCTCCTTGGACGAAGGCTTCAGTTGATGTAGAGGGAGCTGGAGGAGTTGGTGCTGGAGCTGGTTGTACTAGAGTTGTAGGAGCTGTGGCTGGTGCAGATGATGTTGCTCTAGTGTCTGTCATTGGCACTGCAGCTGACCTCTGAGCTCTAGGCACTCTGGCAAATACATTAGTGGTAGACTTGCCCTTCCTCTCATGCATGTCATCCTGCAGCTGCTCCACAACTGACTGAATCTCAGTTACCTTGACATCAAGATCATAGAATTTCTGTTCCATGATTCTTTCTAAGCTTTCCTGATTCTGAGTTAAGGTGGCCAACCCCTTCTCAATCCTCAGTGTTGATGCTATCAAGTAACCAAGCTGCTCCTGCTTGTTCTTCAAGAAATACTCAGATGCCTCCTCTTGAGTTGGCATCTTGGCAGTTGAGTTGAAGCTCTGGCTTTGGACATTGGTTGTCTCCCTGCAGGCCTTTTGATCTTCATGCCTGGCTTTACTGCAGTTGAACTAAGCACCTTATTGTGCACTACCTTCTTGCAAGTAGCTTCATCCTCTTCAGCTCTATAATCCTCATCTTCAGAGTCTGAAGTTTTCTTCTTCCTTTGCCTGGTAGCAGCCTTAGGCAGGTTGCTAGGAGTGCTCCTGCTACCTTCATCTAAAGTGCTGGAGGGACTTGTGCCCTCACTCATTCGCATCTGCCCTTATGACCTGTTCTGACTGTCACTCTGGTCTGACATGCTGCAAACACTGACTGCTGACCCTGTGAAGAGTTATAGATGAGATGGAGTGGATGAGCATCACAAAATGCAGAGATTTTTGCAAAAGAATGATTCAAAAATTCAGTTTTAGTTTTCCACAGAAAGCATTTCGGATCAACCGATTTTAAAACTTGGTGATACCGAAGCAGTTTTGGAACCTAAACTGATGAACTCGGTTGGACCGAGTCACAGTTCGGTGGCACCGAGACTGCTAGGGTTTCACAAAGTCCTAAAATCGGTCACACCGATTAGCAATTCTCGGTCAGGCCGAGAGTTACTAGTGCAATGGCATAAGCCAAATCGGTGGGACCGAGTTTTTCAACTCGGTGGGTCCGAGATGGTTTCGGCGGAAACCTAACCCTAAATTTTCAAATCTCATCTAATCTACGGATTGCATTGACTAGATCGGAGTGTTTCAATCATGGCAAGAATCAATAAGAACACAATGTGCTAGGAATCGGACGAGGATAGCACAGTGATTGAGTCCATACCCTAGCTTGGCGATGAACTCGCTACGACGGCAACGGCGGGGTTGAATTCCATTGACAGCGGCGGAGACCAGCGACAGGAGGCGGCTGGCGACGAGGAGATGATCCAGAGACCTTGGAGGCAGAGCGAGCTATTGCACGGGCAAAGGGTTTCGGAGAAATTTCCAAATTTTGCCCGTGACTATATATAGCCCGTCCCTGTCGGTGTGACCGAGTGGAACAACTCGGTGGCACCGAGATGCATAACTGTGTTCAGTTACTGCAACTCGGTGTGACCGAAAAGTTCAAATCGGTTGCACCGGGATTGAAAACCTAGATCGACTTAGTGATCTCGGTAGGACCGAAATGGTGGAATCGGTGAGACCGAGAATCACAAAGAAATTTTGGAAGTTTAAGTCTATGACGAATCGGGGACTCCGAGTGCTCCTCACACAGAGTGGTTCGAATCTGACTTGATCAAATTTTGTGATGTAGCATGAATAGAGTTTAAGACGATAAAAGCATAGATAGCTAGAGAAAGTTCTTGGGCATTCTTGTCCATCCACTTGGCCAAAAGAAGGAAGAATCAAACAATCAAAACAACAAGTGGATGTTCTAGAATGAGTAAAATATGCACCAACATGCTCACACAATAAGATGGCAAATGAAATATGTGGCAAAGCATGCACAACCAATTCTAGCATCTATCAAACAATTTGCGATGACTAGGTCATCTATATATGAGTATATTGACTTAGGAGTCAAATGATAAACATTTGATCATAGGTCATACTCATCGTTTAAGCCCTAGTGGGGTTACCACTTTTACATAATGCATTGATGTGTTCACACCATTAGAGTTGCTTTGACTCAAGTCTTAGAGTTAAGCTGCCCCTAGATGTGAGATCCGTTTTAGAGGGATGAACTAACCTTGGGTTTTGTCGATGATGACTTCATGTAGGTGTTGAAGATGTGGATGCTCAATGTTGATGTAGATCATTTGGAGCAATCCATTGGAGTGAGTTGCACTTTCAACATGCCTACATGGGTTAGTCCCACAAGGAACAAACAAGAATATCCATAGACATAGAGTGATGCACACACAAGATGATGTCCATGAAAACATTAAGTTACCTTGCTCCTTGCCTTACCAACATGAGGGTTTGTGACTCCTTGAACTAGTGCAAGATGTGGAAGTTGATTGCACTTGTCCTTGCCATAATAATATGAGTGAAGATGTTGGCGGAGTCACCCTCAAGAACTCTCTAGTTCTTCTTCTTCGGGATCCACATCATCTTGATGGGAATCCTTGGAGTTGTAGTTGTACTTGATGAAGTAGAACTTGACATAGTCTTGGGAATCCACTTGACCGAGGCCTTGGGTGCTTCTTCAAATGCATCAATCTCTTCTTGAAGCTTGTCCTTGCCTTTATGGTCTTGTGGTGGAAGATCATCTTGAGCTTGTGTTCCCTTGAAGGAAGTAGGATCATACTTCACTTGTTGAGGAACAAACTTCGTCTTGGGGTATTGATCTTCTTCCCACTCAACTCCATTGGCATTGAACTTTCATTCAAAACCAACACCTTGATTCTTCCGGTGCCTTCCTTGCTTGCGTACAATTTCCTCGAATTGCTTACTCCCGGCAAGGCTCTTGTAAACACCTTTCTCTATAATTCCCTTCAATAAGCTATTTTCTTGCTCAAGTGTAACTTGGCTAAGAGAATCATTAGTGGAATCAAGAGAACTACTAGAAGCAACAATATTGGATTTGACATTATTATTGTTACTACTAGAGGAAGTATCTTTCTTGTACTTGTTACTAGACTTGACTTGAGGCATGTAAGTAGATAGGAGTAAACGCTTGGAAATGTAAGAAGAACTGTTCTTACGAATATCATCATTGATTGCTTTTAAGAACTCATGCTCTTGCTCAAGATTGAGCTTTTCAAAGCGTAACTTCTCATGAAGCCTTAAAAGTTCTCGATGATTTTCGAAGATAGTTTCATGAGCTAACTTAAGGGTGTTTAGTTCTTTAGTTAGAAGCTCAATCTTCTCCTTATCATTGTCATTCGTTTTATCTTGATTAGCATGATTAATTGATGTTTCATCATAGTATTCATCACTAGAGTTGTCAACAAGTAAATCATCATCCACAAGCAAGTCATCTTCATCACTATTGAAATCAACATAGTCAGGATGTGTTACCTTAGGACCTTTGGCCATGAAGCATCTTCCAATTCCTTCATTTGGTGAATAAAATTTGTCGTAGGAGTTGGTTGACACAAGTGCTAGACCGGCAACACCTTCATCTTGAGTATGTGCGGAGTCGGAGTGATAGCTTCTCTCGGAGTGTTTGTCGGAGTCGGAGCCGGAAACCCATTCACCAACATGAGCTTGATGTCTTTGTTTTGTGTAGCTCCTTGATGACTTGTCCTTCCTTTCCGAATCTTTGCTTCTCCGAGAGGATCTTCATTCATAACGATCATGTCTACTCCTCCTCTCTCTTGGTGGTGATTCTTCTCTTCTACTTCTTCTTTTTGGAGAATCTTCTCTTCTTTTGTAGGGTGTTGTACAGTCATTGGAATAGTGTCCAGGCCTCCCACAATTGTAGCAATTACGCTCTCGACTGGAAGATATTTTGTCATGGTAAGACCTTGACTTGGAGCTTCTTTCTTTGCTTCTACTCTTGTAGAATTTGTTGAAGTTCTTCACCATTAAGCTCAATTCTTCATTGAAGGTTTGTTTCTCACTTGATGATGCGGGGGCTTCACTTGAGGCTTTGTAAGCACCACTTGACTTGTTGCGAAGTTCCTCCTTATCCTTGAGTGACATCTCATGAGCAACAATCCTTCCAATGACGTCCGTTGGCTTGAGATCTTTGTAGTTTGGCATCATTTGGATCAATGTGCACATGGTATCATACTTTCCATCCAATGCTCTTAGGATCTTCTTGATGATGAATCTGTCGGTTATCTCTTCACTCCCTAAGCCGGCAATCTCATTTGTAATAAGAGCAAGCCTAGAGTACATTCCAGCGACACCTTCACCATCCTTTATTTTGAACTTGTCAAGCTGACTTTGGAGCACATCCAACTTGGATTCCTTGAAGGATTCGGTACCTTCGTGCATATAAATCAAAGTGTCCCAAATTTCCTTTGCATTCTCAAGACGACTAATTTTGTTGAACTCTTCGGGGCACAAACCGTTGAAGATGATATCACAAGCTTGAGCGTTGTATTGCAGCATCTTCAATTCTTCCGCATTAGCTTCACGGTTCGGCTCTCTCCCATCAAAGAATTCACCTTGCAAGCCAATACAAATAATAGCCCAAACGGCGGGGTTATGTCCGAGAATATGCATTTTCATCTTATGCTTCCAACTAGCAAAATTAGTACCATCAAAGTAAGGACCTCTACGGTGATAATTTCCCTCGCTAGACGTCATACTCTCCTAGGTTGTGAAACCAAGGCTATGACCACCAAAAGCTATGGAAATCAAAGAAAATGGAGACCAAAGCTCTGATACCACTTGTAGGACTTTGAAGTATGTCTAGAGGGGGGTGATTAGACTACTTGACCAATTAAAAACTTAACCTTTTCCCAATTTTAGAGTTTGGCAGATTTTAGTTATCTTAGGATAAGTCAAGCAATCATCACACAATTCAAGCAAGCATGCAAAGAGTATATAGGCAGCGGAAATTAAAGCATGCAACTTGCAAGAAAGTAAAGGGAAGGGTTTGGAGGATTCAAACGCAATTGGAGACATGGATGTTTTTGGCGTGGTTCCGATAGGTGGTGCTATCGTACATCCACGTTGATGGAGACTTCAACCCACAAAAGGGTAATGGTTGCGCGAGTCCACGGAGGGCTCCACCCAAGAAGGGTCCACGAAGAAGCAACCTTGTCTATCCCACCATGGCCGTCGCCCGCGAAGGACTTGCCTCACTAGCGGTAGATCTTCACGAAGTAGGCGATCTCCTTGCCCTTACAAACTCCTCGGTTCAACTCCACAATCTTGTCGGAGGCTCCCAGGTGACACCTAGCCAATCTAGGAGACACCACTCTCCAAGAAGTAACAAATGGTGCGTTGATGATGAACTCCTTGCTCTTGTGCTTCAAATGATAGTCTCACCAACAATCAACTCTCTCTCATAGGATTTGGATCTGGTGGAAAGAAGATTTGAGTGGAAAGCAACTTGGGGAAGGCTAGAGATCAAGATTCATATGGTAGGAATGGAATATCTTTGCCTCAACACATGAGTAGGTGGTTCTCTCTCAGAAATGGTAAGTTGGAAATGTAGGTTTAGTCTGATGGCTCTCTCCACGAATGAAGAGGAGGTGGAGGGGTATATATAGCCTCCACACAAAATCTAACCGTTACACACAATTTACCAAACTCCGTGGGACCGATTCAACAGACTCGGTCGGACCGATTTAGTAAACCTAGTGACCGTTAGTGATTTTCAGTGGGACTGACATGCAACTCGGTGAGACTGATTTGGTTAGGGTTAGGACATAACGTAATCTCGGTAAGACCAATTACACAAACTCGGTGAGACCGATTTTGGTAATAAGCTTTCCAGAGAGTTGGTCAAGTAAACTCGGTGGGACCGATTTGCTCTTTTCTGTGAGACTGAAATGTTACAAAAGAGAAACAGAGAGTTTACATTGCAATCTCGGTGGGACCTCTCGCTCACTTCGGTTTGACCGAAACGTTACAAAGGGAAACAGAGAGATTACAATCCCATCTCGGTGAGACCGAGATCCCTATCGGTAGAACCGATTTGCCTAGGGTTTGTGGCAGTGGCTATGACATTTGAACTCGGTGGTGCCGGATAGGAAGAATCGGTGTGACCGATTTTGGCTTTGGGTTTCGGTCATTTGTGGATGTGAGAAAGTAGCTGAGGGTTTTGGAGCATATCACTAAGCACATGAAGCAAGAGTCTCATTAAGCAACACCTCATCCCTCCTTGATAGTATTGGCTTTTCCTATAGACTCAATGTGATCTTGGATCACTAAAATATAAAATGAAGAGTCTTGAGCTAATGAGCTTGAGCCAATCCTTTGTCCTTAGTATTTTGAGGGATCCACTTCCATCATCCATGCCATGCCATTCATTGAGCTTTCCTGAAATATATGTCTTGGAATAGCATTAGCTCAATGAGCTATATGTTGTTATGAATTACCAAAACCACCTAGGGATAGTTGCACTTTCAGCTACCTCTTGATGCACAGTGACCATTGTTGGGGCTTGGATGAACAGTTCTTCCCAGTGGGGGTTGGATGAACACGACCCCATGATAGTTGAGGTCGTTGCTGCTGGATGAATAGGACCCTGATCGAGAGGAGGCCATCACACACCCAAGCCGGTTGAGGGTGGATGAACATGACCTCGTGGAGGGCTGGCTGAACAGGACCCCGTGTGGAGGGCTAGTTGAACAGTAGCCGGTGGACGCTGGATGAACAGGTCCTCATGGTGAATAGTATCTGGTGGAGGCTGGAGGAAGTCGACGGTGGATGAACAGTAGTAGGTGGAGGATGGAGGAAGTTGACGGTGGATGGACAGTAGCTCGTGGAGGCTGGAGCGAGGCAGTAGACGGTGGATGAACAGTAGCCCGTGGAGTCCCGTTTTGCGGTATGCCACACCGGTCACGATGAATAGGACTCAGTTTCGACCATAGGCGCTCCAACACAAGTCTGTTTCCTCCGTTTTGTGGTGCGCCACACCCCTCCCGATCAACAGCACCCTGTTTCGACCATAGGATCTCGAACACAAGTCTGTTTCCTCCGTTTTGTGGTACACTACACATTTCCCGATGAACAGGACCCCGTTTCAACCGTCCGCGGTCGAACAGAAGGCCGTTTCCTCCGTTCTGTGGTAAACCAGAGCTCGTTTTGGCTATTCCCTCCAAGCCGGTTGGATCTCGATGAACACGACACAGTTTCTCCGTTCTGACCCAGCCGGTTGGCTGTCGATTAACACCACACCATTGCGGATGTCCGCTGCCTCTCCGTGTACACGAGCCCTTGCCGTACGTATGCATGAGTAGGCGTTCGAGACCCCGCCCATATGTACATACGGGACCGTATTTTTTGGCATGTGGCTGTAAGTACATGTACACAGTTTAGAAGGGACTTCCTGAACTACTACGTTAGGGGCTCTACTACTACACATGCCGCTGCTTGCTCGGCCACAGTTCGTCGTTGCAGAGAGACCGATCGACCAGTATGTACGTACACATTCGCGACCAGACAGACAATGCTACGTACGCTTCTACCGGGTGGGTCCCAGCTGTTAGGGAGGATAAGGACGAACTTCTTTGCGTGCGAAGATATAACTGGTGGGTCCCGGCTGTCAGGGGGAGGAATCATTTTTATTTTGCGAGTAATAATTAAGGAGGCACTTCCTTGTGTTCAAAGATGTAGCTTGTGGGTCCAGCTGTCAGCCTCACAGCCTAAAGTCCTCTTCCGATGACTATCATTCATTGACCACATTTACCGCGCCGCACCGAGAGCACCAAGGCGATGGACGACGGAGACGCCTAGGAAGGGAACGACGTGGAACCAGGGAAGATGCGGCAGTGGATGCCCACGTGGAGGGGAGTACGAGGGTTGATTGTGATACGTCTCCAACGTATCTATAATTTTTTATTACTCCATGCTACTTTGTCTACAGTTTTGGACTATATTGGGCTTTATTTTCCACTTTTATATTATTTTTGGGACTAACCTATTAACCGGAGGCCCAGCCCAGAATTGTTGTTTTTGCCTATTTCAGTATTTCGAAGAAACAGAATATCAAACAGAGTCCAAACGGAATAAAACCTTCGGGAACGTGATTTTCTCACCGAACGTGATTCAGGAGACTTGGACCCTACTCCAAGAAGTGCCAGAGGCGGTCACGAGGGTGGAGGGCACCCCCCTGGGCGCGCCCCCCTGCCTCGTGGGCCCTCTATTGCTCCACCGACGTACTCCTTCCTCCTATATATACCTGCATACCCCCGTCAGATCAGATACGGAGCCAAAAACCTAATTCCACCGCCGCAAGCTTCTGTATCCGCGAGATCCCATCTTGGGGCCTGTTCCGGAGCTCCGTCGGAGAGGGCATCTACCACGGAGGGCTTCTACATCAACACCATAGCCTCTCCGATGAAGTGTGAGTAGTTTACTTCAGACCTTCGGGTCCATAGTTATTAGCTAGATGGCTTCTTCTCTCTTTTTGGATCTCAATACAATGTTCTCCCCCTCTCTTGTGGAGATCTATTCGATGTAATCTTCTTTTTGCGGTGTGTTTGTTGAGACCGATGAATTGTGGGTTTATGATCCAGCTTATCTATGAACAATATTTGATTCTTCTCTGAATTCTTTTATGTATGATTGAGTTATCTTTACAAGTCTCTTCGAATTATCCGTTTGGTTTGGCCAACTAGATTGGTAGTTCTTGCAATGGGAGAAGTGCTTAGCTTTGGGTTCAATCTTGCGGTGTCCTTACTCAGTGACAGAAAGAGTTGCAAGGCACGTATTGTATTGTTGCCATCGAGGATAACAAGATGGTTTTTTTATCATATCGCATGAATTTGTCCCTCTACATCATGTCATCTTGCTTAAGGTGTTACTCTGTTTTACTTAATACTCTAGATGCATGCTGGATAGCGGTCGATGAGTGGAGTAATAGTAGTAGATGCAGAATCGTTTCGATCTACTTGTCTTGGACGTGATGCCTATATACATGATCATACCTAGATAATCTCATAATTATTCGCTTTTATATCAATTGCTTAACAGTAATTTGTTCACCCACCATAAAATACGTATGCTCTTGAGAGAAGCCACTAGTGAAACCTATGGCCCCCGGGTCTATTCTCATCATATCAATCTCCATTACTTTATTTACTTGCTTTGTTTTTACTTTGCCTTTTACTTTTTACTTTGCATCTCTATATCAAAAAATACTAAAAATATTATTTATCATCTCTATCAGATCTCACTCTCGTAAGTGACCGTGAAGGGATTGACAACCCCTAAGTGTTGGTTGCGAGTTGCTATCGTTTTGTGTAGGTACGAGGGACTTGTGCGTGATCTCCTACTGGATTGATAGCTTGGTTCTCAAAAACTGAGGGAAATACTTACGCTACTTTACTGCATCATCCTCTCCTCTTCGGGGAAATCCAACGCAGTGCTCAAGAGGTAGCAAGAAGAATTTCTAGCACCGTTGCCGGGGAGTTTGCGCAAAAGTCAACCATACAAAGTACCCATCACAATCCCTATCTCTCGCATTACATTATTTGCCTCTCGTTTTCCTCTCCCCCACTTCACCCTTGCCGTTTTATTCGCCCTCTCTTTCCCAATCTCCTCTTCTCTTTCTCTTTTGCCTTTTTCTCGTTTGCCTTTGCTTGTGTGTTGGATTACTTGTTGCCATGGCACAAGATAATACCAAATTGTGTGATTTCTCGAATACCAATAATAATGATTTCCTTAGTACTCTGATTGCTCCTCTTAATAATGATGAGTCCTATGAAATCAATACTGCTTTGCTGAATCTTGTTATTGAAGATCAATTCACATGCCTTCCTAGTGAAGATGCCGCTACTCATCTAAGCAATTTTGTTGATTTGTGTGATATGCAAAAGAAGAAAGATACGGATAACAATATTGTCAAATTGAAGTTATTTTCATTTTCACTTAGAGATCACGCTAAAATTTGGTTTTCGTCTTTGCCTAAAAATAGTATTGATTCTTGGAACAAGTGCAAAGATGCTTTTATCTCTAAATATTTTCCTCCCGCTAAGATCATCACTCTTAGGAACAATATCATGAATTTTAAACAACTTGATCATGAGCATGTTGCCCAATCTTGGGAAAGAATGAAATTGATGCTTCGCAATTGCCCTACTCATGGTTTGAATTTATGGATGATCATACAAAAATTTTATGCCGGATTAAATTTTGCTTCTAGAAATCTTTTAGACTCGGTCGCGGGAGGCACGTTTATGGAAATTACGTTAGGAGATGCTACAAAATTGCTTGACAATATTATGGCTAATTATTCTCAATGGCATACTGAAAGAACTTCTAGTAAAAAAGTGCATGCTATAGAAGAAATCAATGTTTTGAGTGAAAAGATGGATGAACTTATGAAGATGTTTGCTACTAAAAATACTTCTCTTGATCCCAATGATATGCCTTTATCTACTTTGATTGAGAATAATAATGAATCTATGGATGTGAATTTTGTTGGAAGGAATAGTTTTGGAAATAACGCGTATAGAGGGAATTTTAATCCTAGGCCTTATCCTAGTAATCCTTCTAATAATTATGGAAATTCCTACAACAACTCTTATGGAAATTTTAATAAGATGCCCTCTAAATTTGAGAGTAGTGTTAAAGAGTTTATGAATTCACAAAAGAATTTTAATGCCTTGCTTGAAGAAAAATTGCTTAAAGTTGATGATTTGGCTAGGAACGTTGACATAATTTCTCTTGAAATTGATTCTTTAAAGATTAGATCTATTCCTCCTAAGCATGATATCAATGAGTCTCTCAAAGCTAAGAGAATTTCCATTAATGAGTGCAAGGAAAGAACCGCTAGGATGCGTGCTTCCAAAGATGCCTTTATTAAAGCATGTTCTTCCGATTCCTATGAAAATCAAGATGAAGATCTAAAAGTTATTTATGTGTCCCCTATTAAATCCTTGTTTTGCAATATGAATCTTTACGAAACTGAATATGATCTTCCTTTACCTAGAAGGCGTCCTAAGAATTCTGAGTTTCTGGATCTTGATGATAAAACTGATGAAAGTGGGATTGAAAGAAATAAAAATCTTGATGTTGCTAAACCCACTATTTTGGATCTCAAGGAATTTAATTATCAAAAATTGCTCTTTGATTGGTTGTATTTCCTTGTTGCAATCCGTGCTAGATTCTCCTCATGCTTATAGTCAAAATAAGGCCTTTACCGAACACATTGTTGATGCCTTGATGCAATCTTATGAAGAAAAACTTGAGTTGAAAGTTTATATCCCTAGAAAACTCTATGATGAGTGGGAACCTACTATCAAAATTAAAATTAAAGATTATGAGTTTCATGCCTTGTGTGATTTGGGTGCTAGTGTCTCCACTATTCCCAAAACTTTGTGTGATTTGCTAGATTTCAGTGACTTTGAAGATTGCTCTCTAAACTTGCATCTTGCGGATTCCACTATTAAAAAGCCTATGGGAAGAAATAATGGTGTTCTTATTGTTTCCAATAGGAATTATGTGCCCGTAGATTTTATCGTTCTTCATATAGATTGCAATCCTTCATGTCCTATTATTCTTGGTAGACCTTTCCTTAGAACGATTGGTGCGATTATTGATATTAAGGAAGGGAATATTAGATTCCAATTTACCTTGAGAAAGGGTATGGAACACTTCCCTAGAAAGAAAATAAAACTACCATATGAATCTATCATGAGAGCCACCTATGGATTGCCTACCAAAGATGGCAATACCTAGATCTATCTTCGCTTTTATGCCTAGCTAGGGGCGTTAAACGATAGCTCTTGTTGGGTGGCAACCCAATTTTATTTTGTGTTCTTTGTTTTTGTTCCTGTTTAGTGTTAAATTTTGTTTCTACTTTCTGTTTAGATGTGGTTTTATGTTTTAATTAGTGTTTGTGCCAAGTAGAACCTATAGGATAAGTTATGATGATAGTTGATTTGATTCTGCTGAAAAACAGAAACTTTACGCTCCCGAGACAACATTCAATAAATCACAGGAACGTGCTTTTGCATTGATTCTTTTTGCTGATGATCAATAAACAAATTTTCCAGTACGTCCAAGTTTGGTAGAATTTTTAGAGTTCCAGAAATTTGCGTTAGTTACAGATTGCTACAGACTGTTCTGTTTTTGACAGATTCTGTTTTTCGTGTGTTGTTTGCTTATTTCAATGCACCTATGGCTAATAAATTAGTTTATAAACCATAAGGAAGTTGGAATACATTAGGTTTAACACCATTATAAATAAAGAATGAGTTAATTACATTACCTTGAAGTAGTCTTTTGTTTTATTTCACTAACGGAGCTCACGAGATTTCTATTGAGTTTTGTGTTGTGAAGTTTTCAAGTTTTGGGTGAATTCTTTTGATGGATTATGGAACAAAGAGTGGCAAGAGCCTAAGCTTGGGGATGCCAATGGCACCCCCAAGATAATCCAAGGACACCAAAAAGTCAAAGCTTGGGGATGCCCCGGAAGGCATCCCCTCTTTCGTCTACTTCCATCGGTAATTTACTTGGAGCTATATTTTTATTCACCACATGATATGTGTTTTGCTTGGAGCGTCTTGTATTATTTGTGTCTTTGCTTGTTAGTTTGACACAATCATTCTTTCTGTACACACCTTTTGAGAGAGCCATACATGATTTGGAATTTGCTAGAATACTCTATGTGCTTCACTTATATCTTTTGAGCTTGATAGTTTTGCTCATAGTGCTTCACTTATATTTTTTGAGCGTAATAATTTTTTCTCTAGTGCTTCACTTAGATCTTTTAGAGCACGGTGGTGGATTTGTTTTAAAGAAACTATTGATCAATCATGCTTCACTTAGATTATTTTGAGAGTTGTTAATAGCATGGTAATTTGCTTAAAGTTAATATACTTGGTATTCAAGATTTGTGAAACTTTCTTTTGAGTGCGTTGAATACTAAGACAAGTTTGATGCTTGATAATTGTTTTGAGATATGGAGGTAATAATATTAAAGCAATGCTAGTTGGGGTAATTATGAATTTAAAGAATGATTGTATTGAATTTTATGATTCCCGTAGCATGCACGTATGGTGAACCGCTTGTGATGAAGTTGGAGCACAATTTTATTTATTGATTGTCTTCCTTATGAGTGGCAGTCGAGGACGAGCGATGGTCTTTTCCTACCAATCTATCCCCCTAGGAGTATGCATTTAATTCTTGGTTTTTTATGACTTCTAAATTTTTGCAATAAGTGCATGAGTTCTTTTGATTAATGTTGAGTCCATGGATTATACGCACTCTCACCCTTCCATCATTGCTAGCCTCTTCGGTACCGTGCATTGCCCTTTCTCACCTCGAGAGTTGGTGCAAACTTCGCTGGTGCATCCAAACCCCGTGATACGATACGCTCTATCACACATAAGCCTCATTATATCTTCCTCAAAACAGCCACCATACCTACCTATCATGGCATTTCCATAGCCATTCCGAGATATATTGCCATGCAACTTCCATCATCATCATATACATGACTTGAGCATTCATTGTCATATTGCTTTGCATGATCGTAAGATAGCTAGCATGATGTTTTCATGGCTTGTCTGTTTGATGTCATTGCTATGCTAGATCAATGCACATCCCAGTACACTGCCGGAAGCATTCATATAGAGTCATATCTTTGTTCGAGATATCGAGTTGTAATATTGAGTTGTAAGTAAATAAAAGTGTGATGATCATCATTATTAGAGCATTGTCCCAGTGAGGAAAGGATGATGGAGACTATGATTCCCCCATAAGTTGGGATGAGACTCCGTACATTGTGAAAAATAAAAGAGGCCAAAGAAGCCCAAATAAAAAAAGAGGCCAAAGAAGCCCACCAAAAAAATGAGAGAAAAAGAGAGAAGGGGCAATGCTACTATCCTTTTTCCACACTTGTGCTTCAAAGTAGCACCATGATCTTCATGATAGAGAGTCTCATATGTTGTCAGTTTCATATACTAGTGGGAATTTTTCATTATAGAACTTGGCTTGTATATTCCAATGATGGGCTTCCTCAAAAGTGCCCTAGGTCTTTGTGAGCAAGCAAGTTGGATGCACACCCACTTAGTTTCTTTTGTTGAGCTATCATATACTTATAGCTCTAAGTTCATTCGTTGCATGGCAATCCCTACTCACTCACATCGATATCTATCAATGGGCATCTCCATAGCCCGTTGATACGCCTAGTTGATGTGAGACTATCTTCTCCTTTTTTGTCTTCTCCACAACCACCATTCTATTCCACCTATAGTGCTATGTCCATGGCTCACGCTCATGTATTGCGTGAAAGTTGAAAAAGTTTGAGATTTCTAAAGTATGAAACAATTGCTTGGCTCGTCATCGGGGTTGTGCATGATTAAATACTTTGTGTGATGAAGATAGAGCATAGCCAGACTATATGATTTTGTAGGGATAATTTTCTTTAACCATGCTATTTTGAGAAGACATGATTGCTTTGATTAGTATGCTTGAAGTATTATTATTTTTATGTCAATATGAACTTTTGTCTTGAATCCTTCAGATCTGAATATTCATATCACAATTAAGAAGATTTGCATTGAAATTATGCCAAAGTATCACTCCGCATCAAAAATTCTTTTTTATCATTTACCTACTCGAGGACGAGCAGGAATTAAGCTTGGGGATGCTTGATACGTCTCCAATGTATCTATAATTTTTGATTACTCCATGCTACTTTGTCTACTGTTTTGGACTATATTGGGCTTTATTTTCCACTTTTATATTATTTTTGGGACTAACCTATTAACCGGAGGCCCAGCCCAGAATTGTTGTTTTTTGCCTATTTTAGTATTTCGAAGAAACATAATATCAAACGGAGTCCAAACGGAATAAAACCTTCGGGAACGTGATTTTCTCACCGAACGTGATCCAGGAGACTTGGACCCTACTCCCATAAGTGCCAGAGGCAGTCACGAGGGTGGAGGGCGCCCCCCCTAGGCGCGCCCCCTGCCTCGTGGGCCCTCTGTTGCTCCACCGACGTACTCCTTCCTCCTATATATACCTACGTACCCCCGTCAGATCAGATACGGAGCCAAAAACCTAATTCCACCGCTGCAACCTTCTATATCCGCGAGATCCCATCTTGGGGCCTGTTCCGGAGCTCCGTCGGAGAGGGCATCTACCACGGAGGGCGTCTACATCAACACCATAGCCTCTCCGATGAAGTGTGAGTAGTTTACTTCAGACCTTCGGGTCCATAGTTATTAGCTAGATGGCTTCTTCTCTCTTTTTGGATCTCAATACAATGCTCTCCCCCTCTCTTGTGGAGATCAATTCAATGTAATCTTCTTTTTGCGGTGTGTTTGTTGAGACCGATGAATTGTGGGTTTATGATCCAGCTTATCTATGAACAATATTTGATTCTTCTATGAATTCTTTTATGTATGATTGAGTTATCTTTACAAGTCTCTTCGAATTATCCGTTTGGTTTGGCCAACTAGATTGGTAGTTCTTGCAATGGGAGAAGTGTTTAGCTTTGGGTTCAATCTTGCGGTGTCCTTACTCAGTGATAGAAAGAGTTGCAAGGCACGTATTGTATTGTTGCCATCGAGGATAACAAGATGGGGTTTTATCATATTGCATGAATTTATCCCTCTACATCATGGCCCCCGGGTCTATTCTCATCATATCAATCTCCATTACTTTATTTACTTGCTTTGTTTTTACTTTTCCTTTTACTTTTTACTTTGCATCTCTATATCAAAAATACGAAAAATATTATTTATCATCTCTATCAGATCTCACTCTCGTAAGTGACCGTGAAGGGACTGACAACCCCTAAGCGTTGGTTGCGAGTTGCTATCGTTTTGTGTAGGTACGAGGGACTTGTGCATGATCTCCTACTGGATTGATACCTTGGTTCTCAAAAACTGAGGGAAATACTTACGCTACTTTACTGCATCATCCTCTCCTCTTCGGGGAAATCCAACGCAGTGCTAAGAGGTAGCGGACTGCTTCGGCTGCGGTGTGATCCTGCCGTCACCAGAGAATAATAGGAGCTATGGGTGAGTAGAGGGTGGCATGGCCAGTGGTGGCAGCACAGCCGGCCATGGGAGGTAGTATCAGGTGGTCCAACCGGTGCTGGTTTCGACGGCTGGAGCAAGAAGAACAGAGATTGCAGAAGCAGCGCAGCCATTGGATGTTAATCCAATGGTCACGGCTGCTCGAATCATTTGTTGACTAGGTTAATAGAGCCCTGCATGCATGTCAACATAGTAGGCCCACAAGTCAGCTTTCGAATCATGTGGGTTCGAGCTAGCAGGGGGACGAATCATTTTTCTTGCGCGTAATAAGGAGGCACTTCCTTCAGTGCGAAGATGTAGCTCATGGGTCCTAGCTGTCATGGGGGGACTTTTTTTCGCGTAATAAGAATGAACATCCTTGCGTGCAAAACTTGTAGCTGATGGGTCCACCCTGTCAGGGGGAGGAATCGTTTATTCCCGCATAATAAGGAGGTACTAGCTTGCGTGCAAAGCCGTAGCTGGTGGTTCCAAGACCACTAGTTTCAAGAAAAAGGGCAAGGGTAAGAAAGGGAACACCAAGAAGAATGGCAAGCAAGTTGCCGCTCCCGTGAAGAAGCCCAAAGCTAGACCCAAGCCTGAAATTGAGTGCCTCTACTGCAAAGGAAATGGTCACTAGAAATGGAATTGCCCCAAATACTTGGCGGACAAGAAGGATGGCAAAGTGAACAAAGGTATATTTGATATACACATTATTGATGTGTACCTTACCAATGCTCGTAGTAGTGCCTGGGTATTTTATATTGGTTCGGTTGCTCATATTTGTAACTCGAAATAGGAGCTGTGGAATAAAGGAAGATTGGCTAAGGATGAGGTGACGATGCGCATCAGGAATGGTTCCAAGGTCGATGTCATCGCCGTCGGCACACTACCTCTACATCTACCTTCGGGATTAGTTTTAGACCTCAATAATTGTAATTTGGTGCCAGCATTGAGCATGAACATTATATTTGGATCGTGTTTAATGCGAGATGGTTATTCATTTAAGTCAAAGAATAATGGTTGTTCTATTTATATGAGTAATATCTTTTATGGTCATCACTAAAAAAACACATCTGTGACATTTTGGCCTGAATGGATTTTTTCTGTCATGCTTATGACACTTCTATGACGATAATTTTGACAAAACCCGGTATAATCATAGATGTGGTGGGCTCCTACTTCTATGACAAAAAATCATGATAAAAATGGGCTTTTCATCCTGGGCGGGCCGGAGACGCACCTGCATGACATTCTTCAGGCTGTCCATGACGGAAAACATCATGGTAGAAGCGAGGGCGAGGAAAATATCGGGGAGTTCCCGGTTACGGTGGGTGGTCGGGCCGAGCGATGCACTGTGGTTTGCGCATTTCTCTCATATACGTACGTGTGTGTGTGTGTGCGAGGCATTGGGCTCTAACTGAACCCGAGCGAGGCGTTCGCTTACTGAACTTGAGCTATCGATCCCTTGGTTGTTAATTGAACCCGAGCGATTCCTTCGCTACTGCAGCTAACTGGACCCGATCGAACCTGCTACTGTAGCACCTTGAAGTATGTCTAGAGGGGGGGGTGATTAGACTACTTGACCAATTAAAAACTTAACCTTTTCCCAATTTTAGAGTTTGGCAGATTTTAGTTATCTTAGGATAAGTCAAGCAATCATCACACAATTCAAGCAAGCATGCAAAGAGTATATAGGCAGCGGAAATTAAAGCATGCAACTTGCAAGAAAGTAAAGGGAAGGGTTTGGAGGATTCAAACGCAATTGGAGACACGGATGTTTTTGGCGTGGTTCCGATAGGTGGTGCTATCGTACATCCACATTGATGGAGACTTCAACCCACGAAGGGTAACGGTTGCGCGAGTCCACGGAGGGCTCCACCCAAGAAGGGTCCACAAAGAAGCAACCTTGTCTATCCCACCATGGCCGTCGCCCACGAAGGACTTGCCTCACTAGCGGTAGATCTTCATGAAGTAGGCGATCTCCTTGCCCTTACAAACTCCTCGGTTCAACTCCACAATCTTGTCGGAGGCTCCCAAGTGACACCTAGCCAATCTAGGAGACACCACTCTCCAAGAAGTAACAAATGGTGCGTTGATGATGAACTCCTTGCTCTTGTGCTTCAAATGATAGTCTCGCCAACACTCAACTCTCTCTCATAGGATTTGGATCTGGTGGAAAGAAGATTTGAGTGGAAAGCAACTTGGGGAAGGCTAGAGATCAAGATTCATATGGTAGGAATGGAATATCTTGGCCTCAACACATGAGTAGGTGGTTCTCTCTCAGAAATGGTAAGTTCGAAGTGTAGGTTTAGTCTGATGGCTCTCTCCACGAATGAAGAGGAGGTGGAGGGGTATATATAGCCTCCACACAAAATCTAACCGTTACACACAATTTACCAAACTCGGTGGGACCGATTCAACAGACTCGGTCAGACCGATTTAGTAAACCTAGTGACCGTTAGTGATTTTCGGTGGGACTGACATGCAACTCGGTGAGACCGATTTGGTTAGGGTTAGGGCATAACGTAATCTCGGTAAGACCGATTACACAAACTCGGTGAGACCGATTTTGGTAATAAGCTTTCCAGAGAGTTGGTCAGGTAAACTCGATGGGACCGATTTTCTCTTTTCAGTGAGACCGAAATGTTACAAAAGAGAAACAGAGAGTTTACATTGCAATCTTGGTGGGACCGATCGCTCACTTCGGTTTGACTGAAACATTACGAAGGGAAACAGAGAGATTACAATCCCATCTCGGTGAGACCGAGATCCCTATCGGTAGAACCGATTTGCCTAGGGTTTGTGGCAGTGGCTATGACATTTGAACTCGGTGGTGCCGGATAGGAAGAATCAGTGTGACCGATTTTGGCTTTGGGTTTAGGTCATTTGTGGATGTGAGAAAGTAGCTAAGAGTTTTGGAGCATATCACTAAGCACATGAAGCAAGAGGCTCATTAAGCAACACCTCATCGCTATTTGATAGTATTGGCTTTTCCTATAGACTCAATGTGATCTTGGATCACTAAAATATAAAATGAAGAGTCTTGAGGTAATGAGCTCGAGCCAATCCTTTGTCCTTAGTATTTTGAGGGATCCACTTTCATCATCCATGCCATGCTATTCATTGAGCTTTCCTGAAATATATGTCTTGGAATAGCATTAGCTCAATGAGCTATATGTTGTTATGAATTACCAAAACCACCTAGGGATAGTTGCACTTTCAGTCTCCCCCTTTTTGGTAATTGATGAAAACATATAGATCAAAGCTTCGACAAATGATAATAAGATTGAAAAACATCGTCGCTTTGAGAAGTATGTGATAAGCAAGAGCTCCCCCTAAATTTGTGCATAGTTTAAGATTTGCTTTGGACTGCAAATGCACAAGGAATTAGGCTCATGGGTTACTCTTCCATGTCACATACATCTTGGTGGAGCGCTCAAAATGATAAAGATTGAATACATGCACTCATCACCAAGCAAAGTGAATAATCACATAGGATAGATAGGATAATATCATCAAACATGCATAAGTGTAGCTTATGATCAAACACATGATCATCAATGTCTCATAAGAATAGCATAGTATCTCAAGCAAAGCAAAAGCAAACAAGTTTAAAAAACCACCAAAGCAAGAGAGAACAAAAGCAACACTCTCTCTCTCGAAGCCTATGATCTATACATTTTTCTCCCCCTTTGGCAACAAGTTACCAAAAAGTTCATAGAAAATGCATAGTGCTAGATCGACTCTCAGGCTTGATCTTCAGTTGGTGGTGTAGAGATGGCTCCTTGGACGAAGGCTTCAGTTGATGTAGAGGGAGCTGGAGGAGTTGGTGCTGGAGCTGGTTGTACTAGAGTTGTAGGAGCTGTGGCTGGTGCAGATGATGTTGCTCTAGTGTCTGTCACTGGCACTGCAGCTGACCTCTGAGCTCTAGGCACTCTGGCAAATACATTAGTGGTAGAATTGCCCTTCCTCTCATGCATGTCATCCTGCAGCTGCTCCACAACTGACTGAATCTCAGTTACCTTGACATCAAGATCATAGAATTTCTGTTCCATGATTCTTTCCAAGCTTTCCTGATTCTGAGTTAAGGTGGCCAACCCCTTCTCAATCCTCAGTGTTGATGCTATCAAGTAACCAAGCTGCTCCTGCTTGTTCTTCAAGAAATACTCAGATGCCTCCTCTTGAGTTGGCATCTTGGCAGTTGAGTTGAAGCTCTGGCTTTGGACATTGGTTGTCTCCCTGCAGGCCTTTTGGTCTTCATGCCTGGCTTTACTGCAGTTGAACTAAGCACCTTCTTGTGCACTACCTTCTTGCAAGTAGCTTCATCCTCTTCAGCTCTATAATCCTCATCTTCAGAGTCTGAAGTTTTCTTCTTCCTTTGCCTAGTAGCAGCCTTAGGCAGGTTGCTAGGAGTGCTCCTACTGCCTTCATCTAAAGTGCTGGAGGGACTTGTGCCCTCACTCATTCGCATCTGCCCTTATGACATGTTCTGACTGTCACTCTGGTCTGACATGCTGCAAACACTGACTGCTGACCCTGTGAAGAGTTATAGACGAGATGGAGTGGATGAGCATCACAAAATGCAGAGATTTTTGCAAAAGAATGATTCAAAATTCAGTTTTGGTTTTCCACAGAAAGCATTCCGAATCAACCGATTTTCAAACTCGGTGATACCGAAGCAGTTTTGGAACCTAAACTGATGAACTCGGTTGGACCGAGTCACAGTTCGGTGGCACCGAGGCTGCTAGGGTTTCAAAAAGTCCTAAAATCGGTCACACCGATTAGGAATTCTCGGTCAGGCCGAGAGTTACTAGTGCAATGGCATAAGCCAAATCGGTGGGACCGAGTTTTTCAACTCGGTGGGTCCGAGATGGTTTCGGCGGAAACCTAACCCTAAATTTTCAAATCTCATCTAATCTACGGATTGCATTGACTAGATCGGAGTGTTTCAATCGTGGCAAGAATCAATAAGAACACAATGTGCTAGGAATCGGACAAGGATAGCACAATGATTGAGTCCATACCCTAGCTTGGTGATGAACTCGCTACGACGGCAACGGCGGGGTTGAATTCCGTTGACGGCGGCGGAGACCAGCGACAGGAGGCGGCTGGCGACGAGGAGATGATCCAGAGACCTTGGAGGCAGAGCGAGCTATTGCGCGGGCAAAGGGTTTCGGAGAAATTTCCAAATTTTGCCCGTGACTATATATAGCCCGACCTGTCGGTGTGACCGAGTGGAACAACTCGGTGGCACCGAGATGCATAACTGTGTTCAGTTACTGCAACTCGGTGTGACCGAAAAGTTCAAATCGGTTGCACCGGGATTGAAAACGTAGATCGACTTAGTGATCTCGGTAGGACCGAAATGGTGGAATCGGTCATACCGAGAATCACAAAGAAATTTTGGAAGTTTAAGTCTATGACGAATCGGGGACTCCGAGTGCTCCTCACACAGAGTGGTTCGAATCTGACTTGATCAAATTTTGTGATGTAGCATGAATAGAGTTTAAGACGAGAAAAGCATAGATAGCTAGAGAAAGTTCTTGGGCATTCTTGTCCATCCACTTGGCCAAAAGAAGGAAGAATCAAACAATCAAAACAACAAGTGGATGTTCTAGAATGAGTAAAATATGCACCAACATGCTCACACAATAAGATGGCAAATGAAATATGTGGCAAAGCATGCACAACCAATTCTAGCATCTATCAAACAATTTGCGATGACTAGGTCATCTATATATGAGTATATTGACTTAGGAGTCAAATGATAAACATTTGATCATAGGTCATACTCATCGTTTAAGCCCTAGTGGGGTTACCACTTTTACATAATGCATTGATGTGTTCACACCATTAGAGTTGCTTTGACTCAAGTCTTAGAGTTAAGCTCCCCCTAGATGTGAGATCCCTTTTAGAGGGATGAACTAACCTTGGGTTTTGTCGATGATGACTTCATGTAGGTGTTGAAGATGTGGATGCTCAATGTTGATGTAGATCATTTGGAGCAATCCATTGGAGTGAGTTGCACTTTCAACATGCCTACATGGGTTAGTCCCACAAGGAACAAAAAAGAATATCCATAGACATAGAGTGATGCACACACAAGATGATGTCCATGAAAACATTAAGTTACCTTGCTCCTTGCCTTACCAACATGAGGGTTTGTGACTCCTTGAACTAGTGCAAGATGTGGAAGTTGATTGCACTTGTCCTTGCCATAATAATATGAGTGAAGATGTTGGCGGAGTCACCCTCAAGAACTCTCTAGTTCTTCTTCTTCGGGATCCACATCATCTTGATGGGAATCCTTGGAGTTGTAGTTGTACTTGATGAAGTAGAACTTGACATAGTCTTGGGAATCCACTTGACCGAGGCCTTGGGTGCTTCTTCAAATGCATCAATCTCTTCTTGAAGCTTGTCCTTGCCTTTATGGTCTTGTGGTGGAAGATCATCTTGAGCTTGTGTTCCCTTGAAGGAAGTAGGATCATACTTCACTTGTTGAGGAACAAACTTCGTCTTGGGGTATTGATCTTCTTCCCACTCAACTCCATTGGCATTGAACTTTCGTTCAAAACCAACACCTTGATTCTTCTGGTGCCTTCCTTGCTTGCGTATAATTTCCTCGAATTGCTTACTCCCGGCAAGGCTCTTGTAAACACCTTTCTCTATAATTCCCTTCAATAAGCTATTTTCTTGCTCAAGTGTAACTTGGCTAAGAGAATCATTAGTGGAATCAAGAGAACTACTAGAAGCAACAATATTGGATTTGACATTATTATTGTTACTACTAGAGGAAGTATCTTTCTTGTAGTTGTTACTAGACTTGACTTGAGGCATGTAAGTAGATAGGAGTAAACGCTTGGAAATGTAAGAAGAACTGTTCTTACGAATATCATCATTGATTGCTTTTAAGAACTCATGCTCTTGCTCAAGATTGAGCTTTTCAAAGCGTAACTTCTCATGAGCCCTTAAAAGTTCTCGATGATTTTTGAAGATAGTTTCATGAGCTAACTTAAGGGTGTTTAGTTCTTTAGTTAGAAGCTCAATCTTCTTCTTATCATTGTCATTCGTTTTATCTTGATTAGCATCACTAATTGACGTTTCATCATAGTATTCATCACTAGAGTTGTCAACAAGTAAATCATCATCCACAAGCAAGTCATCTTCATCACTATTGAAATCAACATAGTCAGGATGTGTTACCTTAGGACCTTTGGCCATGAAGCATCTTCCAATTCCTTCATTTGGTGAATAAAATTTGTCGTAGGAGTTGGTTGACACAAGTGCTAGACCGGCAACACCTTCATCTTGAGTATGTTCGGAGTCGGAGTGATAGCTTCTCTCGGAGTGTTTGTCGGAGTCGGAGCCGGAAACCCATTCACCAACATGAGCTTGATGTCTTTGTTTTGTGTAGCTCCTTGATGACTTGTCCTTCCTTTCCGAATCTTTGCTTCTTCGAGAGGATCTTCGTTCATAACGATCACCTCTACTCCTCCTCTCTCTTGGTGGTGATTCTTCTCTTCTACTTCTTCTTTTTGGAGAATCTTCTCTTCTTTTGTAGGGTGTTGTACAGGAATAGTGTCCAGGCCTCCCACAATTGTAGCAATTACGCTCTCGACTGGAAGATATTTTGTCATGGTAAGACCTTGACTTGGAGCTTCTTTCTTTGCTTCTACTCTTGTAGAATTTGTTGAAGTTCTTCACCATTAAGCTCAATTCTTCATTGAAGGTTTGTTTCTCACTTGATGATGCGGGGGCTTCACTTGAGGCTTTGTAAGCACCACTTGACTTGTTGTGAAGTTCCTCCTTATCCTTGAGTGAAATCTCATGAGCAACAATCCTTCCAATGACGTCCGTTGGCTTGAGATCTTTGTAGTTTGGCATCATTTGGATCAATGTGCACACGGTATCATACTTTCCATCCAATGCTCTTAGGATCTTCTTGATGATGAATCTGTCGGTCATCTCTTCACTCCCTAAGCCGGCAATCTCATTTGTAATAAGAGCAAGCCTAGAGTACATTTCAGCGACACCTTCACCATCCTTTATTTTGAACTTGTCAAGCTGACTTTGGAGCACATCCAACTTGGATTCCTTGAAGGATTCGGTACCTTCGTGCATATCAATAAAAGTGTCCCAAATTTCCTTTGCATTCTCAAGACGACTAATTTTGTTGAACTCTTCTGGGCACAAACCGTTGAAGATGATATCACAAGCTTGAACGTTGTATTGCAGCATCTTCAATTCTTCCGCATTAGCTTCACGGTTCGGCTCTCTCCCATCAAAGAATTCACCTTGCAAGCCAATACAAATAATAGCCCAAACGGCGGGGTTATGTCCGAGAATATGCATTTTCATCTTATGCTTCCAACTAGCAAAATTAGTACCATCAAAGTAAGGACCTCTACGGTGATAATTTCCCTCGCTAGACGCCATACTCTCCTAGGTTGTGAAACCAAGGCTATGACCACCAAAAGCTATGGAAATCAAAGAAAATGGAGACCAAAGCTCTGATACCACTTGTATGACTTTGAAGTATGTCTAGAGGGGGGTGATTAGACTACTTGACCAATTAAAAACTTAACCTTTTCCCAATTTTAGAGTTTGGCAGATTTTAGTTATCTTAGGATAAGTCAAGCAATCATCACACAATTCAAGCAAGCATGCAAAGAGTATATAGGCAGCGGAAATTAAAGCATGCAACTTGCAAGAAAGTAAAGGGAAGGGTTTGGAGGATTCAAACGCAATTGGAGACACAGATGTTTTTGGCGTGGTTCCGATAGGTGGTGCTATCGTACATCCACGTTGATGGAGACTTCAACCCACAAAGGGTAACGGTTGCGCGAGTCCACGGAGGGCTCCACCCAAGAAGGGTCCACGAAGAAGCAACCTTGTCTATCCCACCATGGCCGTCGCCCACGAAGGACTTGCCTCACTAGCGGTAGATCTTCACGAAGTAGGCGATCTCCTTGCCCTTACAAACTCCTCGGTTCAACTCCACAATCTTGTCGGAGGCTCCCAAGTGACACCTAGCCAATCTAGGAGACACCACTCTCCAAGAAGTAACAAATGGTGCGTTGATGATGAACTCCTTGCTCTTGTGCTTCAAATAATAGTCTCGCCAACACTCAACTCTCTCTCATAGGATTTGGATCTGGTGGAAAGAAGATTTGAGTGGAAAGCAACTTGGGGAAGGCTAGAGATCAAGATTCATATGGTAGGAATGGAATATCTTGGCCTCAACACATGAGTAGGTGGTTCTCTCTCAGAAATGGTAAGTTGGAAATGTAGGTTTAGTATGATGGCTCTCTCCACGAATGAAGAGGAGGTGGAGGGGTATATATAGCCTCCACACAAAATCTAACCGTTACACACAATTTACCAAACTCGGTGGGACCGATTCAACAGACTCGGTCGGACCGATTTAGTAAACCTAGTGACCGTTAGTGATTTTCGGTGGGACTGACGTGCAACTCGGTGAGACCGATTTGGTTAGGGTTAGGACATAACGTAATCTCGGTAAGACCAATTACACAAACTCGGTGAGACCGATTTTGGTAATAAGCTTTCCAGAGAGTTGGTCAAGTAAACTCGGTGGGACCGATTTGCTCTTTTCTGTGAGACTGAAATGTTACAAAAGAGAAACAGAGAGTTTACATTGCAATCTCGGTGGGACCGATCGCTCACTTCGGTTTGACCGAAACGTTACGAAGGGAAACAGAGAGATTACAATCCCATCTCGGTGAGACTGAGATCCCTATCAGTAGAACCGATTTGCCTAGGGTTTGTGGCAGTGGCTATGACATTTGAAATCGGTGGTGCCGGATAGGAAGAATCGGTGTGACCGATTTTGGCTTTGGGTTTCGGTCATTTGTGGATGTGAGAAAGTAGCTGAGGGTTTTGGAGCATATCACTAAGCACATGAAGCAAGAGGCTCATTAAGCAACACCTCATCCCTCCTTGATAGTATTGGCTTTTCCTATAGACTCAATGTGATCTTGGATCACTAAAATATAAAATGAAGAGTCTTGAGCTAATGAGCTTGAGCCAATCCTTTGTCCTTAGTATTTTGAGGGATCCACTTTCATCATCCATGCCATGCCATTCATTGAGCTTTCCTGAAATATATGTCTTGGAATAGCATTAGCTCAATGAGCTATATGTTGTTATGAATTACCAAAACCACCTAGGGATAGTTGCACTTTCAGCTACTTCTTGATGCACAGTGACCGTTGTTGGGGCTTGGATGAACAGTTCTTCCCAGTGGGGGTTGGATGAACAGGACCCCATGATAGTAGAGGTCGTTGCCGCTGGATGAATAGGACCCTGATCGAGAGGAGGCCATCACACACCCAAGCCGGTTGAGGGTGGATGAACATGACCTCGTGGAGGGCTAGCTGAACAGGACCCCGTGTGGAGGGCTAGTTGAACAGTAGCCGATGGACGCTGGATGAACAGGTCCCCATGGTGAATAGTATCTGGTGGAGGCTGGAGGAAGTCGACGGTGGATGAACAGTAGTACGTGGACGATGGAGGAAGTTGACGGTGGATGAACAGTAGGTCGTGGAGGCTGGAGCGAGGCAGTAGACGGTGGATGAACAGTAGCCCGTGGAGTCCCGTTTTGCGGTATGCCACACCGGTCCTGATGAATAGGACTCAGTTTCGATCGTAGGCGCTCCAACACAAGTCTGTTTCCTCCGTTTTGTGGTGCGCCACACCCCTCCCGATCAACAGCACCCTGTTTCGACCATAGGATCTCGAACACAAGTCTGTTTCCTCCGTTTTGCGGTACACTAGACCTTTCCCGATGAACAGGACCCCGTTTCAACCGTCCGCGGTCGAACAGAAGGCCGTTTCCTCCATTCTGTGGTAAACCAGAGCTCGTTTTGGCTATTCCCTCCAAGCCGGTTGGATCTCGATGAACACGACACAGTTTCTCCGTTCTGACCCAGCCGGTTGGCTGTCGATTAACACCACACCATTGTGGATGTCCGCTGCCTCTCCGTGTACACTAGCCCTTGCCGTACGTATGCATGAGTAGGCGTTCGAGACCCCGCCCGTATGTACATACGTGACCGTATTTTTTGGCATGTGGCTGTAAGTGCGTGTACACAGTTTAGATGGGACTTCCTGAACTGCTACGTTAGGGGCTCTACTACTACACATGCCGCTGCTTGCTCGGCCACAGTTCGTCGTTGCAGAGAGACCGATCGACCAGTATGTACGTACACATTCGCGACCAAACAGACAATGCTACGTACGCTTCTACCAGGTGGGTCCCAGCTGTTAGGGAGGATAAGGACGAACTTCTTTGCGTGCGAAGATATAACTGGTGGGTCCCGGCTGTCAGGGGGAGGAATCATTTTTATTTTGCGAGTAATAATTAAGGAGGCACTTCCTTGTGTTCAAAGATGTAGCTTGTGGGTCTAGCTGTCAGCCTCACAGCCTAAAGTCCTCTTCCGATGGCTATCATTCATTGACCACATTTACCGCACCGCACCGAGAGCACCAAGGCGATGGACGACGGAGACGTCTAGGAAGGAAACGACGTGGAACCATGGAAGATGCGGCAGTGCATGCCCACGTGGAGGGGAGTACGAGGGTTGATTGTGATACGTCTCCAATGTATCTATATTTTTTGATTACTCCATGCTACTTTGTCTACAGTTTTGGACTATATTGGGCTTTATTTTGCACTTTTATATTATTTTTGGGACTAACCTATTAACTGGAGGCCCAGCCCAGAATTGTTGTTTTTGCCTATTTCAGTATTTCAAAGAAACAGAATATCAAACAGAGTCCAAACGGAATAAAACCTTCGGGAACGTGATTTTCTCACCGAACATGATCCAGGAGACTTGGACCCTACTCCAAGAAGTGCCGGAGGCGGTCACGAGGGTGGAGGGCGCCCCCCTAGGCGCGCCCCCCTGCCTCGTGGGCCCTCTGTTGCTCCACCGACGTACTCCTTCCTCCTATATATACCTGCGTACCCCCGTCAGATCAGATACGGAGCCAAAAACCTAATTCCACCGCCGCAACCTTCTGTATCCGTGAGATCTCATCTTGGGGCCTGTTTCGGAGCTCCGCCGAAGAGGGCATCTACCACGGAGGGCTTCTACATCAACACCATAGCCTCTCTGATGAAGTGTGAGTAGTTTACTTCAGACCTTCGGGTACATAGTTATTAGCTAGATGGCTTCTTCTCTCTTTTTGGATCTCAATACAATGTTCTCCCCCTCTCTTGTGGAGATCTATTCGATGTAATCTTCTTTTGGCGGTGTGTTTGTTGAGACCGATGAATTGTGGGTTTATGATCCAGCTTATCTATGAACAATATTTGATTCTTCTCTGAATTCTTTTATGTATGATTGAGTTATCTTTACAAGTCTCTTAGAATTATCCGTTTGGTTTGGCCAACTAGATTGGTAGTTCTTGCAATGGGAGAAGTGCTTAGCTTTGGGTTCAATCTTGCGGTGTCCTTACTCAGTGACAGAAAGAGTTGCAAGGCACGTATTGTATTGTTGCCATCGAGGATAACAAGATGGTTTTTTTATCATATCGCATGAATTTGTCCCTCTACATCATGTCATCTTGCTTAAGGTGTTACTCTGTTTTACTTAATACTCTAGATGCATGCTGGATAGCGGTCGATGAGTGGAGTAATAGTAGTAGATGCAGAATCGTTTCGATCTACTTGTCTTGGACGTGATGCCTATATACATGATCATACCTAGATAATCTCATAATTATTCGCTTTTATATCAATTGCTTAACAGTAATTTGTTCACCCACCATAAAATACGTATGCTCTTGAGAGAAGCCACTAGTGAAACCTATGGCCCCCGGGTCTATTCTCATCATATCAATCTCCATTACTTTATTTACTTGCTTTGTTTTTACTTTGCCTTTTACTTTTTACTTTGCATCTCTATATCAAAAAATACTAAAAATATTATTTATCATCTCTATCAGATCTCACTCTCGTAAGTGACCGTGAAGGGATTGACAACCCCTAAGCGTTGGTTGCGAGTTGCTATCGTTTTGTGTAGGTACGAGGGACTTGTGCGTGATCTCCTACTGGATTGATAGCTTGGTTCTCAAAAACTGAGGGAAATACTTACGCTACTTTACTGCATCATCCTCTCCTCTTCGGGGAAATCCAACGCAGTGCTCAAGAGGTAGCAAGAAGAATTTCTAGCACCGTTGCCGGGGAGTTTGCGCAAAAGTCAACCATACAAAGTACCCATCACAATCCCTATCTCTCGCATTACATTATTTGCCTCTCGTTTTCCTCTCCCCCACTTCACCCTTGCCGTTTTATTCGCCCTCTCTTTCCCAATCTCCTCTTCTCTTTCTCTTTTGCCTTTTTCTCGTTTGCCTTTGCTTGTGTGTTGGATTACTTGTTGCCATGGCACAAGATAATACCAAATTGTGTGATTTCTCGAATACCAATAATAATGATTTCCTTAGTACTCCGATTGCTCCTCTTAATAATGATGAGTCCTGTGAAATCAATACTGCTTTGTTGAATCTTGTTATGAAAGATCAATTCACATGCCTTCCTAGTGAAGATGCCGCTACTCATCTAAACAATTTTGTTGATTTGTGTGATATGCAAAAGAAGAAAGATACGGATAACAATATTGTCAAATTGAAGTTATTTTCGTTTTCACTTAGAGATCATGCTAAAATTTGGTTTTCGTCTTTGCCTAAAAATAGTATTGATTCTTGGAACAAGTGCAAAGATGCTTTTATCTCTAAATATTTTCCTCCCGCTAAGATCATCACTCTTAGGAACAATATCATGAATTTTAAACAACTTGATCATGAGCATGTTGCCCAATCTTGGGAAAGAATGAAATTGATGCTTCGCAATTGCCCTACTCATGGTTTGAATTTATGGATGATCATACAAAATTTTTATGCCGGATTAAATTTTGCTTCTAGAAATCTTTTAGATTCGGCCGCGGGAGGCACGTTTATGGAAATTACGTTAGGAGATGCTACAAAATTGCTTGACAATATTATGGCTAATTATTCTCAATGGCATACCGAAAGAACTTCTAGTAAAAAAGTGCATGCTATAGAAGAAATCGATGTTTTGAGTGAAAAGATGGATGAACTTATGAAGATGTTTGCTACTAAAAATACTTCTCTTGATCCCAATGATATGCCTTTATCTACTTTGATTGAGAATAATAATGAATCTATGGATGTGAATTTTGTTGGAAGGAATAGTTTTGGAAATAACGCGTATAGAGGGAATTTTAATCCTAGGCCTTATCCTAGTAATCCTTCTAATAATTATGGAAATTCCTACAGCAACTCTTATGGAAATTTTAATAAGATGCCCTCTAAATTTGAGAGTAGTGTTAAAGAGTTTATGAATTCACAAAAGAATTTTAATGCCTTGCTTGAAGAAAAATTGCTTAAAGTTGATGATTTGGCTAGGAACGTTGACATAATTTCTCTTGAAATTGATTCTTTAAAGATTAGATCTATTCCTCCTAAGCATGATATCAATGAGTCTCTCAAAGCTAAGAGAATTTCCATTGATGAGTGCAAGGAAAGAACCGCTAGGATGCATGCTTCCAAAGATGCCTTTATTAAAGCATGTTCTTCCGATTCCTATGAAAATCAAGATGAAGATCTAAAAGTTATTTATGTATCCCCTATTAAATCCTTGTTTTGCAATATGAATCTTGACGAAGCTGAATATGATCTTCCTTTACCTAGAAGGCGTCCTAAGAATTCTGAGTTTCTAGATCTTGATGATAAAACTGATGAAAGTGGGATTGAAAGAAATAAAAATCTTGATGTTGCTAAACCCACTATTTTGGATCTCAAGGAATTTAATTATGAAAATTGCTCTTTGATTGGTTGTATTTCCTTGTTGCAATCCGTGCTAGATTCTCCTCATGCTTATAGTCAAAATAAGGCCTTTACCGAACACATTGTTGATGCCTTGATGCAATCTTATGAAGAAAAACTTGAGTTGAAAGTTTCTATCCCTAGAAAACTCTATGATGAGTGGGAACCTACTATCAAAATTAAAATTAAAGATTATGAGTTTCATGCCTTGTGTGATTTGGGTGCTAGTGTCTCCACTATTCCCAAAACTTTGTGTGATTTGCTAGATTTCAGTGACTTTGAAGATTGCTCTCTAAACTTGCATCTTGCGGATTCCACTATTAAAAAGCCTATGGGAATAAATAATGATGTTCTTATTGTTTCCAATAGAAATTATGTGCCCATAGATTTTATCGTTCTTCATATAGATTGCAATCCTTCATGTCCTATTATTCTTGGTAGACCTTTCCTTAGAACGATTGGTGCGATTATTGATATTAAGGAAGGGAATATTAGATTCCAATATCCCTTGAGAAAGGGTATGGAACACTTCCCTAGAAAGAAAATAAAACTACCATATGAATCTATCATGAGAGCCACCTATGGATTGCCTACCAAAGATGGCAAAACCTAGATCTATCTTCGCTTTTATGCCTAGCTAGGGGCGTTAAACGATAGCTCTTGTTGGGTGGCAACCCAATTTTATTTTGTGTTCTTTGTTTTTGTTCCTGTTTAGTGTTAAATTTTGTTTCTACTTTCTGTTTAGATGTGGTTTTATGTTTTAATTAGTGTTTGTGCCAAGTAGAACCTATAGGATAAGTTATGATGATAGTTGATTTGATTCTGCTGAAAAACAGAAACTTTACGCTCCCGAGAAAACATTCAATAAATCACAGGAACGTGCTTTTGCATTGATTCTTTTTGCTGATGATCAATAAACAAATTTTCCAGTACGTCCAAGTTTGGTAGAATTTTTAGAGTTCCAGAAATTTGCGTTAGTTACAGATTGCTACAGACTGTTCTGTTTTTGACAGATTCTGTTTTTCGTGTGTTGTTTGCTTATTTCAATGCACCTATGGCTAATAAATTAGTTTATAAACCATAAGGAAGTTGGAATACATTAGGTTTAACACCATTATAAATAAAGAATGAGTTAGTTACATTACCTTGAAGTAGTCTTTTGTTTTATTTCACTAACGGAGCTCACGAGATTTCTATTGAGTTTTGTGTTGTGAAGTTTTCAAGTTTTGGGTGAATTCTTTTGATGGATTATGGAACAAAGAGTGGCAAGAGCCTAAGCTTGGGGATGCCAATGGCACCCCCAAGATAATCCAAGGACACAAAAAAGTCAAAGCTTGGGGATGCCCCGGAAGGCATTCCCTCTTTCGTCTACTTCCATCGGTAATTTACTTGGAGCTATATTTTTATTCACCACATGATATGTGTTTTGCTTGGAGCGTCTTGTATTATTTGTGTCTTTGCTTGTTAGTTTGACACAATCATTCTTGCTGTACACACCTTTTGAGAGAGCCATACATGATTTGGAATTTGCTAGAATACTCTATGTGCTTCACTTATATCTTTTGAGCTTGATAGTTTTGCTCATAGTGCTTCACTTATATTTTTTGAGCGTAATATTTTTTGCTCTAGTGCTTCACTTAGATCTTTTAGAGCACAGTGGTGGATTTGTTTTAAAGAAACTATTGATCAATCATGCTTCACTTAGATTATTTTGAGAGTTGTTAATATCATGGTAATTTGCTTAAAGTTAATATACTTGGTATTCAAGATTTGTGAAACTTTCTTTTGAGTGCGTTGAATACTAAGATAAGTTTGATGCTTGATAATTGTTTTGAGATATGGAGGTAATAATATTAAAGCAATGCTAGTTGGGGTAATTATGAATTTAAAGAATGATTGTATTGAATTTTATGATTCCCGTAGCATGCACGTATGGTGAACCGCTTGTGATGAAGTCGGAGCACAATTTTATTTATTGATTGTATTCCTTATGAGTGGCAGTCGAGGACGAGCGATGGTCTTTTCCTACCAATCTATCGCCCTAGGAGTATGCATTTAATTCTTGGTTTTTTATGACTTCTAAATTTTTGCAATAAGTGCATGAGTTCTTTTGATTAATGTTGAGTCCATGGATTATACGCACTCTCACCCTTCCATCATTGCTAGCCTCTTCAGTACCGTGCATTGCCCTTTCTCACCTCGAGAGTTGGTGCAAACTTCGCCGGTGCATCCAAACCCCGTGATACGATACGCTCTATCACACATAAGCCTCATTATATCTTCCTCAAAACAGCCACCATACCTACCTATCATGGCATTTCCATAGCCATTCCGAGATATATTGCCATGCAACTTCCATCATCATCATATACATGACTTGAGCATTCATTGTCATATTGCTTTGCATGATCGTAAGATATCTAGCATGATGTTTTCATGGCTTGTCTGTTTGATGTCATTGCTATGCTAGATCAATGCACATCCCAGTACACTACCGGAAGCATTCATATAGAGTCATATCTTTGTTCGAGATATCGAGTTGTAATATTGAGTTGTAAGTAAATAAAAGTGTGATGATCATCATTATTAGAGCATTGTCCCAGTGAGGAAAGGATGATGGAGACTATGATTTCCCCATAAGTTGGGATGAGACTCCGTACATTGTGAAAAATAAAAGAGGCCAAAGAAGCCCAAATAAAAAAAAGAGGCCAAAGAAGCCCACCAAAAAAATGAGAGAAAAAGAGAGAAGGGGCAATGCTACTATCCTTTTTCCACACTTGTGCTTCAAAGTAGCACCATGATCTTCATGATAGAGAGTCTCATATGTTGTCAGTTTCATATACTAGTGGGAATTTTTCATTATAGAACTTGGCTTGTATATTCCAATGATGGGCTTCCTCAAAAGTGCCCTAGGTCTTTGTGAGCAAGCAAGTTGGATGCACGCCCACTTAGTTTCTTTTGTTGAGCTATCATATACTTATAGCTCTAAGTGCATTCGTTGCATGGCAATCCCTACTCACTCACATCGATATCTATCAATGGGCCTCTCCATAGCCCGTTGATACGCCTAGTTGATGTGAGACTATCTTCTCCTTTTTTGTCTTCTCCACAACCACCATTCTATTCCACCTATAGTGCTATGTCCATGGCTCACGCTCATGTATTGCGTGAAAGTTGAAAAAGTTTGAGATTTCTAAAGTATGAAACAATTGCTTGGCTCGTCATCGGGGTTGTGCATGATTAAATACTTTGTGTGATGAAGATAGAGCATAGCCAGACTATATGATTTTGTAGGGATAATTTTCTTTAACCATGCTATTTTGAGAAGACATGATTGCTTTGATTAGTATGCTTGAAGTATTATTATTTTTATGTCAATATGAACTTTTGTCTTGAATCCTTCGGATCTGAATATTCATATCACAATTAAGAAGATTTGCATTGAAATTATGCCAAAGTATCACTACGCATCAAAAATTCTTTTTTATCATTTACCTACTCGAGGACGAGCAGGAATTAAGCTTGGGGATGCTTGATACGTCTCCAACGTATCTATAATTTTTTATTACTCCATGCTACTTTGTCTACTGTTTTGGACTATATTGGGCTTTATTTTCCACTTTTATATTATTTTTGGGACTAACCTATTAACCGGAGGCCCAGCCCAGAATTGTTGTTTTTTGCCTATTGTAGTATTTCGAAGAAACATAATATCAAACGGAGTCCAAACGGAATAAAACCTTCGAGAACGTGATTTTCTCACCGAACGTGATCCAGGAGACTTGGACCCTACTCCCATAAGTGCCAGAGGCAGTCACGAGGGTGGAGGGCGCCCCCCCTGGGCGCGCCCCCTGCCTTGTGGGCCCTCTGTTGCTCCACTGACGTACTCCTTCCTCCTATATATACCTACGTACCCCCGTCAGATCAGATACGGAGCCAAAAACCTAATTCCACCGCCGCAACCTTCTGTATCTGCGAGATCCCATCTTGGGGCCTGTTCCGGAGCTCCGTCGGAGAGGGAATCTACCACGGAGGGCTTCTACATCAACACCATAGCCTCTCCGATGAAGTGTGAGTAGTTTACTTCAGACCTTCGGGTCCATAGTCATTAGCTAGATGGCTTCTTCTCTCTTTTTGGATCTCAATACAATGTTCTCCCCCTCTCTTGTGGAGATCTATTCAATGTAATCTTCTTTTTATGGTGTGTTTGTTGAGACCGATGAATTGTGGGTTTATGATCCAGCTTATCTATGAACAATATTTGATTCTTCTATGAATTCTTTTATGTATGATTGAGTTATCTTTACAAGTCTCTTCGAATTATCCGTTTGGTTTGGCCAACTAGATTGGTACTTCTTGCAATGGGAGAAGTGTTTAGCTTTGGGTTCAATCTTGCGGTGTCCTTACTCAGTGATAGAAAGAGTTGCAAGGCACGTATTGTATTGTTGCCATCGAGGATAACAAGATGGGGTTTTATCATATTGCATGAATTTATCCCTCTACATCATGTCATCTTGCTTAAGGCGTTACTTTGTTTTACTTAATACTCTAGATGCATGCTGGATAGCGGTCGATGAGTGGAGTAATAGTAGTAGATGCAGAATCGTTTCGATCTACTTGTCTTGGACGTGATGCCTATATACATGATCATACCTAGATAATCTCATAATTATTTGCTTTTCTATCTATTGCTCAACAGTAATTTGTTCACCCACCGTAAAATACTTATGCTCTTGAGAGAAGCCACTAGTGAAACCTATGGCCCCCGGGTCTATTATCATCATATCAATCTCCATTACTTTATTTACGTGCTTTGTTTTTACTTTTCCTTTTACTTTTTACTTTGCATCTCTATATCAAAAATACCAAAAATATTATTTATCATCTCTATCAGATCTCACTCTCGTAAGTGACCGTGAAGGGACTGACAACCCCTAAGCGTTGGTTGCGAGTTGCTATCGTTTTGTGTAGGTACGAGGGACTTGTGCATGATCTCCTACTGGATTGATACCTTGGTTCTCAAAAACTGAGGGAAATACTTACGCTACTTTACTGCATCATCCTCTCCTCTTCGGGGAAATCTAACGCAGTGCTAAGAGGTAGCGGACAGCTTCGGCTGCGGTGTGATCCTGCCGTCACCAGAGAATAATAGGAGCTATGGGTGAGTAGAGGGATGGCATGGCCAGTGGTGGCAGCACAGCCGGCCATGGGAGGTAGTATCAGGTGGTCCAACCGGTGCTGGTTTCGACGGCTGGAGCAAGAAGAAGAGAGATTGCAGAAGCAGCGCAGCCATTGGATGTTAATCCAATGGTCACGGCTGCTCGAATCATTTGTTGACTAGGTTAATAGAGCCCTGCATACATGTCAACATAGTAGGCCCACAAGTCAGCTTTCGAATCAGGTGGGTTCGAGCTAGCAGGGGGACGAATCATTTTTCTTGCGCGTAATAAGGAGGCACTTCCTTCAGTGCGAAGCTGTAGCTCATGGGTCCTAGCTGTCATGGGGGGACTTTTTTCGCGTAATAAGGATGAACATCCTTGCGTGCAAAACTTGTAGCTGATGGGTCCACCCTATCAGGGGGAGGAATCGTTTATTCCCGCATAATAAGGAGGTACTAGCTTGCGTGCAAAGCCGTAGCTGGTGGTTCCATCCTGTCACACTCTCGACGTACTCCATGTTGGCTCTCGTTTTTGACCATGCATCATCGAGCGGTCCATAGCGGTGGACGTTGATGGGGCCTAAGATGGGAACGATCTAGAGTCATGGAGAAAGGGGCACTAGAGTCCCTGGTGGAGGGGAGTATGAGGGACTGGTTCGGCTGCCGGGTAAGGCTACCTTCGCCGGAGAATAACAGAAGGTGTGTGTCGTGGAATAGTCACGATAGATGTCCTAGCGAAAGGACTTAGTCGTGGAGCCATCGCAACTAGGTTAGCTTAAAGGGGTTAAACGGGACAAAGGACACATGAGTTTATACTAGTTTGGCCCCTTGCGGTGAAGGTAAAGGCCTAATCCAATTTGAAGTGGTATTGCTTATGTCTCGATTACCAAGGAGCGAATCCGCTTGACCTAGATTTCGATCTGTTGTCTCTTGCCCTGAACCACTACGGGGTCGTCCCTTTATATACACGGGTTGACGCCCAGCGGCTCACGGAGTCCCGGCCGGCTCATATACAACGTGTCCGGCTCAGTGACTACCTATACATGCCTTAGAATACAAGTTGTACATATATGGCGGTTTACTCCTACGGGCCTTAAGTCGCCCTTGGGCCTTTGGCCCTTGCCTGTGAACCACCATCTTCAATATCCTTCGTGGGCTTCATATCATGAATCGCCTTAGGTATAACAAGGCCCCTCCTGGGCGGATCATACCTAATAGTTATATCCCCAACATTAGGCCCCAAGTTGATTTGAACAGGTTCATTTTAATCTTCAACACTTAGAAAAAATCTTCCCTTCTTCCTTTGTGCGAGAATTCGTAACCCGCCATGACATCATCTCCTGGACTTGTGATAACCAGCCATGATGTCACTTGTCATTAATTTACACAATATCCAATATATCTCAATGGATCTTTTATATTTAATAACCGTCTTGAGAATCGAGGCGCTTGAGCAGCTGGATAACCATATTTTGGCCTCCTCGTTTTTTGCGCCCACTTATTAGCCTTCTCCTTATAAATAGTCACGACCAACCTCTTCTCATTCTCCCCTCTTTCCTTCGTCTTCCTCCACTCGCGACTCTCCTGTCACTCGAGCTCCACCGCTGCCGCGAAGCACACAGTCGTCCTCGTCCTTGGCCGCTGCATCAAACTGAAGGGACCAGAGAACACCGGCGCTCCTCCGCGGTCTGATCTGCATCTGTAAGTGCCCCCCTTCATGCGCTTCTAGATCTACATTAGGGTTTCATCAGTTCTTCGCGTTCTTCATAGTTTTTCTTAGTTCTTCTCTATAGCCCTTGTTTAGATCCGAGTACTCCTGTTAGGACGTGCGGAACATGTTTCCTTTCCTTTTGTTGTCTCAAAGCCTCCTTCGCAGATGCATAGATGTCCCCCTTGCACTAGTTCTTCTGATGTTGTAATGCTTTAGATTTTTTATTTATTTTCTTTTTCCATAGAGCGCCAGATCCAAATTTATAATTGTAATCTGTGAAACCTGTTTCTATGAGACTTAGTAAAATTTTCTTCCTGATAAACCAACTTGGTCATGGCGGCTTATATCACCGAATGTAGTTCAATTCAATGCTCAACAGATTTCTCCTCTGATATATATCAATCTTCTTATGGCGGCTTACATAGCCTGCTGTAACTAATCATATACAATTAGGCCCCTTTTTAAGCCGCCATTCTATATATGTGATGTAGTACTTTCCCTCCGGCTTAATTTTGAATCGCCAAACTTGTTCTTTTCCTTTTTAGGCTTCTTTCTTCGCAATGGCCCCAAAGACAACCACTTCCTGTGACTGGGTTCCTTCCATTGTCACTGAGAACATACTCTAGGACTTTGTGAAAATCGGCTATTTGCTAAAGAAGTATGTCATGCATTACCGCGCTCCTAAGCCGTAAGAAGAGAAACCTCAGCCCAAGGAGGACGAAGTCAATGTCTTTACTGATCCTATGAACCGGGGCTTCTCCCCGCCCGCTCTAAATTCTTCCGGGACGTTCTGCACTTTTTCAACCTTCATTCTAAAGACATCAGACCCAATTCCGTGTCAAATATATGCAATTTCCAAGTGTTCTGTGAGGTGTACCTTCAAGAGGAGCCCAGTGTGGAGCTATTCAGAGAGTACTTTTATTTAAATTGCCAGAACGAGTACTCCAACGGACCCAGCTTGGAACTTGGTGGGATCACAATCCAGTGACGGAGAGATGCTATATTCCCTTATGCGCGCTTGCTGAGTCATCCCAAGGATTGGAACCAGACATGGTTCTACTGCAAGGATACTTCTCCGGCTGACGAGAACCGACTGCCCGGCTTTCGCGCCCTGCGTCTTGAATCAAATCATCCTCTCCCTGACAAGCTGACAGCTGTTGAACACAGAAGACTCGCCCCTACCATTGCCAAGGTTAAGGCTCTGTTGGGAAACGGCTTGACTGGCATTGACTTAGTTCGATGCTGGGTTTCATGGCAGGTCATTCCCTTAAGTCGCCACTCCAGCTTAATGTGCACTTACACTGGTGCCAAAAAGGATCCACTTCACCACAGCTCCGAGTATTTAACTGACGATGCCATCCACGAGATGACGAAGTCTCTTCTGCATGAAAGCCCGATAGACTGCAGCAAGGTGGGCCTAAGCCCTTTCTGCGAATCTAACCCAGCACTAGAAGTAAGCCGCCAAATTACTTATTTTACCTTCACCCTTAATATTTTGTTTTAACTCAACTTTGACGACTTTGACAGGCTGATGATGACTTTTGGAAGAAGGAATGTGATCATGAAGCTGCCAAGAGAACCACTAAGAAGAAGGGAAAGAAACCCAGTGCTTCGAAGATGCTTGAACTGGATGACAACTCTGAGTCGGAGGTAGCCCTTGACTCTCTTGGCTCCTTTTTCAACCATCTTATTGACATTGATTATCATTAGGATGCACGGGGACTAGTCAAGCAATCGAAGAAGAGGTAACTATCATTTCCTCCGACTCTGAGCCCTTGCCAAGACAGAAAATTCGAGGAGTAACCTGGAAAGTAAGCTTTTCACACCCTTTAGCTCATCTGGATCCTCACTTTCTTTTGAAGCAACAGCAGCACGAGAGTCGGTGACAGACTCGGACTAGCAGGGATGAAGAATTGTCCTCTGGCTTACCAAACACTCCGAAGAAGCGTAGAAACGAGGTCACCCCCAATTTAAACTCTTTTTATCCTTTGGCAGGTCTCATCCGCCAACCACTCAATTATTCCGACTCAAATTATCAGGAAACGTCTCGTTCCTCTTCCGGCGACTCATCTCAATCTCATCTGTCGGCTTTCAAGACTGCTCCCGGGTAATAACAATTACTTATTCTCTCATTATGCTTCTTGATACTTATACTGACCTTTCATGACTCATGCAGTGGAAAATCCAAGCCTAGCAAGAAGGAAAGGTGAATAAGCCGGTCAAAGACCCGAAAGTAAGTGAACTGGAGCAACAAACTGTAGCGCCTGAGGCCTCTGTTCTTCAACCATCAGAGCCGGTTCCTGACGTTCCACCAGAAATCCCCGGCTCTTCTATTGATCAAGCCAGCAATGACCCTTTGAACCCTGAAATATCTAGTCTAGTTAAGATGACTGATACACATGATGATGACGTGGTGATCACCAACACTGGCTTTAGAGAGCCAGGAAGGCCTACCGTGTTGGCCAAACACTCTGCCAAGGAGGAGCACATTAAACGGTGTAAAGTAAGATTTGATGTTGCTGACTACTCCCAATTAAGCATTGGCGAAGTATATTCTGGCTACCTGAGTCAAGTATATAGCAGTCGTGAACTTGAAGTTGACATGGTGAAGCAAATGCACCAAACATTTGAGGTATGAACTCTTCCTTTATGGAATTATGCACATCTTGTCGCCCCCAAGTCTACTGTTTATGATGAATATGCTGTAGACTTAGATTAATCATAAGCATAAATAATACCCTTTGTCAGACTCCTTCAGAATCCGGCTTAAAGTATCCGGTTTAAAGTAGAGCTGTAATGATTACCACTGAATCCGTAGCCCTCAAGGGCCGGTTTAATCAGCATGAATGAGTCGGTCCTTTATACTCTTGTGTAGAAAATAGTACTGACTTGTGTAGTTCTCATGAGCCGGATGTGGCCGTTTGTAGTACAAACGGGTCATCGTAAAGTTGTAACAAAAACAAGCAATATGCACTAGCCCCCAAGTGCCAAGTACACTTGCTCGCAAAGTGCTTGGGACTTTATTCAGATAAACAGTTGCATGAATAATTTTTTCAGTAGACATTAGCCCCCAAGTGCCAAGTGTTATTGCTTGCAAAAGGCTTGGGACTTCATGTTTTTAGCTAAATTTGAATTATGACTTTGATCCGGTGTATGTACAGTCCACCACCGCCCAACATCAATCAGAGTTGTCTAACTTGAAGACTCATCTGGAGCTGCAAGAATCTAAAACCCAGAAGGCGAACCCAAAGTTTGAATTTAGTGTGGCTGAATCAGAAAAACTAAAGACCGGCTTTGAAGTCGAGAAAAGCGCCTGGTCTGAAGAGAAGATTGCCTTAACACAACATGCTGAAAAGGCGGAGGCGGCTCTTGAGGAGGTGACCATGGAACTTTCCGGCTTAAAACGCCATGTGTCTCAGATGGTTTCGGATATCTTTGGTAAGTCGTTGTATGATTGTTAAATTTGAATATCTTCCTTGATGATATGAACCGCCTTTAATCCATCCATGATTATTATGCAGGCCCCAGGAGCACCAATCTCAATCGGGATATGCTTATGAAGCTAAAGGCAGTTTACATGCTAGTGGAGCAGCTTTATACTGGGGCTCAGCGCGCGTTGGCCACAATTTCTCCCTCTAACCAAGCCCCCACTCTCTTGGTTGACGTGTTGAGGAAACTTTCCATTCTGCCTAAGAGGTTTAGTTAGATGAAGCGATCATCCGCAAGAGCCGGAGCTGTCACTGCTTTAAGCCGGGCCAAAGCATGGCTACCAGAGCTAGAGCCAGCCGATATATCTATCGAGTATCCAAGTTTTAAGGAAGACGACACCCCTTTTGACAAGAAAGATTTTGCCGCCTGCGTGAAGGACATACGTCCCCTGGCCAGTCTGATTGCCAATGAAACACACCTTACCAAATATCAGCTGGCTTATGACTTGGAAAATCAGAAGATGCCAACACCGCCTTACAAAGTGAAGGATCTAATACCCCCAATCCGTAAGCACACTTTTGCTCCTGAAGTTGACCCGTCCGAGCTTATTGATGATGAAGCTGAATTCCAAGCTTTGAATGGCATTGACTGGTCATCACAAACCTTCCAGGAAGTAGAATAGGACGAAGAAGCAGAGAGGGATGATCCGGAAGCGTCAGGCCATCAGAGTCAAGAAGATTGATCCGCTGGGCGGTTCATATTTGTGATCTTCTGAAAAACAGTTAATCATTTTGACTCTTTGAGTCATGTAATAGGGTAGTAATAACTTTGCTCTGTCGTGCCATCGTGCATGTTTGTGTTGTGCTCAATGCTGTTAATTCCGCCACTTGATAATTATCCTTTTAGACTTATCATGATGTTGACTGGTGCAGATGAAAATTTATGAATTATCCTGTAGACAAGTAGATCACAAGAGCCCTTGGCGGTTTACCGCAGGGCGGGTCATAATACCTCACATATAACCGTTGAACTTAAAATAGTTATAGATAAGGCTAGTTTAACCCGGATTTAGACATAATAATAACAATATCATACCAGTGATATGGAATCGTACTGTCGGTTTACGATACCTGTGCAGTAAGGGTGAGCACCCAAAGCTTTTAGAAGCCAATACTTCCAAGTGTTTGATATCATCATGTATGGGCGACTTGTCGCCTTTCGTTAAGCTGGGTAATAGAAACCACGGGTATGCTTCAAAGATGAGCTGTAAATTTGAAGGCTACATGACCGGAATCACTTTAAACCAAAAGGCAAGATAGTTTCAAGAAGAACCGGAAAAATCTTCAAAAAATCAAGCCAAATGAAAAAAGCGAGGCTATGCTTCGAACACGAGTAGGAAGCCGGACCAAAAGGGTTAATAGCTATGATTCGAATATGATCAGGAAGCCCCTGAATGGTTTTTGGCATTGCGTTGATCAAAGGGGTACCGACAGCTATGATTCGAATACGACCAGGAAGCCCCCCAGTGACCATACTGATTAATGTCTATGATTCAAATACAATCAGGAAGCTGGACCAAAAGGGTTAATGGCGATGATTCGAATACGACCAAGCCCCCAAGTGGTGTGTGATGTTTAATGGCTATGGTTCGAATACGACCAGGAAGCCGGACCAAAAGGGTTAACATCTATGATTCGAATACGACCAAGCCACCAAGTGGTGTCGGTGTTCTGGGAACGAGGGTACCCAAACTTGCCTGCCTGCAGCCTGTGGCGTGGCTCAAGGAGTGTCCCAGTACGGACCACCTTCGTCAACACAAGCTCAAGACCCTCGCGAGGGGCCAAGCCTCGAGGGGCGGACGATAGGAAGCTTCCTCAGGTGCAGCCTCGTCAGGCTGGCTCGCGAGGAGGCGGAGAGATCAAGGCGGGGTACCTCACGAGGTGCCCATGACGCAAGCCATGACGACCGAAGCCAGGCGGGCGCCTGACTGTGCAGAGTCCTTGTTTCCTCTTTGGTGCAAAGGGGGCAAGCGCAGGCAAGGGTATCAAGCAAAGGCAACCATTTCGGTGCAACAAGACCAAGACCAGCAGAACGGCAGGATGGAGGTCATCGTGGAGCCCAGGAAGGCGTCATCGTCAGAATCTTTGGCAGGCGAGGACCAACTTTAGTCAGTATTAGTGTACTAGATGTTCCCCTTCAAAATGGCCAATTGTTGGTGCCCTTCCCGCTCAATATTTGGGAAGAGGACCAGTGCCTCGCTCTATAAATAGGGCTAGCCACCATAGTATATAGGCATCTGAAGGTCGACGAAGTGAACCTTAGCCAGAACCACCAACACAAGAACTCCTCCCCTCGCGAGGCAGTTCTTCCTTTGTATTGTTCATCATCAGCCCTTGAGGCAATCCACCACACCACAAACTAGAGTAGGGTATTACACCACAATGGTGGCCCGAACTAGTATAAACCTCGCGTCCCTTGTGTTGTTCTTCATGTAGTCTAGATCCTTTGTGAGGCGATGAGACGTGAGTTGGTAGGGGGAGTGATCTCCGCGCGCACCCCACAGTTCGAACCTTAAGGGTTTGCCGGAACCCGAAATCCGACATTTGGCGCGCCAGGTAGGGGTGCGCCGGAACCCGCCTTCTACCGTCTTGCGTTTCACCGTCCGTCACATCCATGTCTGACGCTCATCGAGCCCGCGCCGAGCGCCGGGCTGCCCTCGCGGCCCATGTAGCCCAGACGGCCCCCGTAGGAGGGCCTCCCCATCGTTCCCCGCCGCCTGTCATCCACGCCGCCACCGGCCCGGCGGGGAACGAGCAGCAAGCGTCGTCTCTGCATTCCTTGGTGCGGCGGGAAGGCCGCACCGCCACCCCGTCACTGACTCCAGCAGGTTCGTCATCCCACGCCCGTCGCACCACCGCGGACGCGCATGCCGCGCTGCTCCTGGCGCGAGATCTCCTGCACTACCGTCCCGTCGACGACCTCTACGACGAGTGGCTTGCCTGCATCACCGAGCTCGTCAGCACCGCTGGGGCTCCCATGCAGCATCCCTCTCGCTGCACCGCCATCCGCCCCTGCGCGGGCAACGCAGCTCCGGAAGCGCCTCAGCCGCCTCCCCCTCAAGAAGGCGCCCTGGCCCCAAGGTGCGCGGCCCCTGGACGGGACCCGCTTCGTCCGGTGCCCGCGCAGCAAGAGAAGAGCTGCCAAGAGATCCCTCGTCCCCAAGAAGCTGCTCGGGTGCTCCCCGCACCGGCACATCACGACCGCGCTCCTGCTCCAGCGCGCCAAGACCCCGCGCTGCTCCTGGCGGCAGCGTGCGAAGACCTCCAAGATCAAGCTCTTCGTCACCAAAGGCCTCCTGTGGCCACTGCAGGCTGCCGTGCCTTCACCGCCGAGTTGCGCAGCATGGCCTGGCCGGGCAAGTTCAAGCCAGATCCGCCCCCGCGCTATGATGGCACGGCTGACCCTGCGGAGTTCCTCCAGCTCTACGACCTGGGCATCGAAGCCGCCAACGGGGACGAGAAGGTCATGGTGAACTGGTTCCCCATGATGCTCAAGGACGATGCATGCACCTGGCTCCTGAACCTGGCTCCTGGCACAATTTCCTCCTGGGACGAGATGCGCACTCGCTTCATCGCCAACTTCCAGGGCACTCGCGACCGGCCCACGGCCATGAGTGACCTACGCCGCATCAAGCAGCAGCCAGGAGAGACCCTACAAAAGTACATGCAGCGCTTCAACAACGCTCGCCTCAAGATCCCCAGGGTGACTAAATAGGCCATCATCTCAGCCTTCTCTGACGGCGTGCGTGACATCAAGATGAAAGAGGAGATGGCAATCCATGAAGACCTGTGCACATCCCTGGAGCTGTTCAACTTGGCGACCAAGTGCGCCAGGGTTGAGGAAGGGCACCTCTCCCTCCTCGAGCTTCTGGCTGCCGATCAAGAAGAGAAGAAGCCCAAGGTCAAGGACGTGAAGCGCAAGGGGGCTGTTGTGCTTGCAGCAGAGCCGGACACCAAGCGAGGCAGGGATCGGCCTGAATCATCCCAGGGCAGCCGGTACTACGTGTACCACGACCTCCACACCCACAACACCAACAAATGCCAAAAGCTCAGGGCTGTGCGAGATGTGCATGCCGGCCGACGCCCTGAGCGCAACGACCGGGGCTATGGCCGAGGAGGAATGAAGACCATCATCAGGACGAAGGGGCTAGGGGCTTCCAGGAGCCGCGCACAATCGCTTGCATCTTGGGCGACACTCAGGCCCCAGCCTCTCAATGCATCTTCAAGCAGTTTGCTCGCGAGGTGAATGCAATCCTCCCCAAGCTTGAGGCCACGCGCCCTCTCAGGTGGTCAGCGTGCGCTACCACATTCAGCTCTGTGGATCAGCTCAAGTGCGCAGCCACGACTGGAGTCCTCCCGATACTTTGCTCCCCAATCATTAGCAATGTGCAAGTCACCAGGACCCTCATTGATGGCGGAGGAGGACTCAACGTCCTGTCCGTCGAGACATTCAGCAATCTCCACGTGCCATACAATCAGCTTCAGCCAACCAAGCCTTTCTCAGGAGTCACTGATGGTTCCACTGTTCCGATAGGGCAAGTCCGCCTTCCTAACACCTTTGGGCAGTGCCACAACTACCGCACCGAGCTCATTGACTTCGACTTCGCCCACATTCGCCTGCCATACAATGCCATCCTTGGGTACCCAGCCCTGGCCAAGTTCATGGCAGTGACATCACGGCTACAATGTCCTCAAGATGCCAGGAAGTGGTGGAGTCATCACAGTGCCCTATGAGGAGAGGGATGCGGTGTGTTCCCTTGAGCGAGCCTTCCAAGCCGCGGCAATCGAAGACCCAAAGCACAGGAGCGGAAGACTTCCCGAGGCAGTCCCTAAGAAGAAGAAGACATCGCCTAGTCTGAACCCTCGGGAGGCAGGCCCTTCAGGATCCGAGCCCGTTCAAGGGGTGCATCCTTCTGTCGCATAGGAAGACGCGCCCGGCGCCCTCCTCGGGCAAGGCTCGGGGGCTCTCTCCTGGAGGGCCATCGACTTTGCCAAGATCACGAGGGAGGCGCTCGGGCACCACTTGGAGGCGTGATTCAAAGCACGTTTCCCGCAGGAAGGAACAAGGCAAGGAGGGCCAAACCCTCGGGAGTTCATGAGCGAGATCATTCAGGAGCTGCAGGAGTCAAGAGTCATGAGTGGCAGCTGCCGCTTACCCGCCGTACCTCCCCATCCAGGCGAGGATGGTGGGCTGCACGTCTGCATCGATGTACTAGGGCTCAACCGGGCCGCCTCTCAGGAGCGCTTCTGGCCCTCGCACATGGGATGTTGTGAGGGTCCACCCCACAATTATGTTTGCATGCATTTTGGCCTGCCGAACGTGGCTGCCACGCGCCAGCGTCTCATGAGGAGCATTCTGGAGGCTCAGGAGGTCAGGCATTCCGCGGTCCTGGCAGAGATGGAGATGGCCCTTGAAGAGCCGCCAGCGCTCCCGGAGCCTCCTGAGGCTCCTGGGCCTGGGGGCTCGTGAGGATCGGCTTCCGCAGCGCACGTCGTCTGCTACTTCAGCACTCCTTCGTCTCCAACATCATCAGGTGACATCCTTCGAGTTTCATTTTCAGCTGGGAGCGCCCCTAGGGCTGCATCATTCCCAGGCCGCATGGGTCCGTCCCTGCGGCATGTATCCCTTTTGCTCATGTATCTAGGTTACTTTGTTGGGGGCGCCCCTCGGGCTGCGTTATCCCCAAGCCGCTCGGGCCTAACCCAGCGGCATGTATCTTTCCCGCATCTATTCAGGTCGTACTTTTGAACCGTCATGATTATTACTTGATGCCTGTGACGACACCCTTCTTCCCCCATGCCAACCACTTGCACGTTAAAAGGGGGTACCTGAGCGTCGCGACTCATGGACTCTTACTGGCTCTCCAGCCCTCACCTCCTGGCCTTGTCCACGGCATCGCGACCTGGCATACCAGCGACAGCTGAGCTCGCTCGAGGGCCGGGACCTGAGGATGTAGAGCGTCGGCATCTAACCAAATTTGCAGGAGCACATTACAAATAAAGGCCTAGAGCCAGGCGCAACCCGCCTTGATGTAGGGCCCCGTGAGTCCTGCGCTGGCTCACGGGTGCCCAGATACACCTCGCCATGCCCTACCGTGCCAGCCACGTGTCAGGGCGGGGCTGTACACGCCCCGGGGGCTCCTCCCAGAGGGGAGCCCCCTCCCACGCAGCAGTGGAAGCACCATGCTCCGTGCTGGCTGACGACACTGCCGAGGAGAGGCTATGCCCGTACACATACGGAAGCGTTATGCTCCGCGCTGGTGATAAACAACTGAGGGTGGCCCCCGGCCGCATCAACCTCAGGGAGCCCCAAGCTCAGTGTCCAGCCCTATCATAACGCCTCCCCTCGGGAGTGCCGCGCGAGGGGGCTGGGCACGGGGGCTATGCCTGGGTCACGCGCAGGCGCACGCCACCTAGATAGGTCCCTCGGGCCTGGTTCGTCGCGCGTCCATCCCCAAGCGGAGTCAAGGTACGAAGGCTGTTTGAACGTCAAGGGGGACTCTTGAGCATCGCGACTCAGGAGCCTAACTGGTCACGTAGCCCGTCACTCCTTGGTCCCGTCCCGGGCTAATGGCGGTTGAGGTATGCGCGGGGCCAGGCCCTGCCGACGTAGAACGGTCGATCCACTCCTACACCTCCCCTCCCTACTTGCTGTTCACGCATCAAGGGAGACTCCTGAGCATCGTGACTTAGGAGCCTAACTGGTCACGTAGCCCCTCACTCCTTGGTCCCGTCCTGATTTCCAGTCGGGGTTAACGGCAGCTGAGGTATGCGTGGGGCCGGGCTCTACCGACATAGAACAGAAGAAAGTAGGAAGGAAAAGCGCAAATCTCAAGGAATTCAAAAGCAAATATTACAGTCCATTGGTTGTTTTCACAACGCCAAACACAAGTTTAAACGCCTCCACGAGGCATGATGCATGTTGCAGGAACTAAAACAGGACAGGAGCCGTGAAGGGGTCACTTTCTGGCGGTGCCATCACTGGTGGTGGGGTTGCGCTGGGCGGCTTCACCTCGCGGAGCCCCAGGGTCGGCAGCATCTCGCCTTGGCTTGGTGCTGAAGGCGCGGAACTTCGCCAGCAGGGCTTCCGCTCGACCCTTCACCACCTCAGCAGCGGCAGCGGCAAGCTCGCCGCTCGCAGGCTCCAGCAGGCTGTCAAGATCAACGTTGGGGTCGCGAAGATAGACGTGGGTGAAGACATGCGCTAGCGCTGCAAAAGAAAGGACACGCGCCTCGGCCTCAGCCGTGGGGCCAAGGCCGATAGCGACATGTTCAAGTGCGCGGACCAGGAAGGGAAGCAACTTGGCGAGGCCATCCTCGGCGCCAGCTAGCGGCTTTTCCAGGCCGCCATTGTAAAGTGTCTTCAGCGAGGCGCGAGCCCTCTCCTCCAGCTTCACGAAGGCCACACGGTCCTCGGCCAGAACCCTCGCCTTGCCATCCATCTTGATCCTCTTCGCCTCCAACACCTGCTCCAGCGTATCCAATCGACCACGACGTTCATCAAGCTCGGCGTCCCAGTCCTTGACAGCAGTCTCTCGAGTCTTCATCTCCTTCTCCTTCTCCTAGCGGTCACGGACCTCCTTGGCGAGCTGGTCGCGCAGGCTTTGCAGCTCGCTCTCCAGCACCTTGCAGCGGCCCCGGACATCCGCAACCTCCCCCAAGGCGGCGTCGTGAGCGGCCTTGGCTTGGAGGATGGCCTACTTCTCCTTGTCGCAGGCCGTCGCGGCCTGGACCAGCGCCGCTCGAACTGAGGCGTCAGAGCAGACCCAGCCAGAGGCCAACTCCAGGCGCCCTACCACTAGGCGGGGGTCGGCGCCCTGAAGATCTTCTCGCAGCCGGTCCAGCTTAGCAGCAGTGCGATACAAGACAGTAGAAGGAGTCGGAGAAACCGCAGTTGGCGGAGTCGCAACAGAAGACGGCAGCGTGATCACAGCGCCATGCGTCGGGACCTTCTGAGCCCCAGCGGCTGCAGCAGTGGCACGGGGGCTGAGCTCACACCAGCATGCCCCACCTGGCCTTGCGAGGATGATCGGGCAGGGGAGGTTCGAGACTTGCCACCTCCTTCTCCCGCAGTTGGAAGCGTTCCCCCAGGCGAAGCCTCGGGGGCCCCCTTCACCCTTTTCGCCGCAGGCACCAGCCTAGCCAAGGAATATGGACGTCAAGCCTCAACAACAGGAGCAGGAAGCAAAACGAAAATCAAGCACTTACTGGTCATCGCTCACGGACTCGAGAAGCCTCCGACCGAACTTGAAGCCCGAGAGCCGGCTGCTGGGGTCAGCCTCAGGAGACTCGGAAGCAGGAGGCACATCAAAGGAGTTGAAGCTGGCTTCAGGCCGCCTTGGAGCCAGAGCAGGCCCGCGGGGAACCAGCCCCGTCCTGTCCTTCCTCAGGACCAGGGGCGATCTCTCCTCGCCTCGCTCGTCGCTGCCCTCGTCGTCGTCCGGCATGAGGCGGAGGGCGCGGGACCTGCACTGGGGGAGGGACTTCCCCGACTCTCCATCGGTCGCCTCAGAGTCAGACTCCTCTTCGTCCCCCTCTTCTTCCTCCTCCCTGCCGGAGTCGCCGGAAGATACATTCACCGTCGCCAGGGCCATCAGATCCTCGGGAACCTCTGCAGGCACAGGCCCCTCCCCGTTGAAGGCGGGCATGGAATTCACCACCTGCTCCCAGTCATCCCGAAGGAACAGGGGTACAGGAGCACCCTCCACTCTCGCCACGTCTCCCCCAACCAAGGAATGGAGGACCGCGGCCAGGTCTTCATTGGCCAGGGCCGCGGAGCTCGGGCGAAGGGCGGCATCGGCTTCCCCGAGCCTCCATAGTGGGAGCGAGCGTTCCTGAAGCGGAGCAACCCGGTGCTCCAGGAACTCCCTCAGGAGCGTCGCCCCGGTCAGCTTCGCCGTCGCCATGTTGAATGCCACAGGTCCGCGTCCATCCTCTTCAGCACCGGCTTCGCGCGGGGATCGACGAGCTCCATGCGGGACCAGGTGTCGACGGCCTCAGGCTGCCCCGTAGGCAGCATCAGCCGAGGGTGGATGCGCCCGGCATCCACCATGACCCAGTTGCTTCGGAAGCCTTCGATCCTCTTCCCAGGCTTCGAGATGGCATTGGAGCTCGAGTATGCGACAAAGCTCGCGCATGCGGTGATGGGTCCGCGAGAAACCCGGAGATAAAAGTAGTGGTGCAGCAAGGCCACCGAGGGCTTTACCCCAACATGAGCCTCGCAATAATAGGCGAAAATCCCCAGAAGAAGAACAGAGTTGGGGTGGAGGTGCAGAGCTTGCAGGTTGTATTGGCGAAGAACAGAAAGGAAGAATTTGGAAAAGGGAGGCACCAGACTGACGGCAATGGCACTCACGAAGAGCGGGTAGAAGGTGCTCCCCTTGTCCTCAGGCAGGGCGGAGCCAACCTTGAGCGCGGCCGCCCCCACATTGCCGTGCGCCGCCATCTTCTGGCGCGTGAGGGCGAGGTTCTTCTCCGACACGTTTGGAGGATACAGAGCGGGCGAGTACCCGGCTCCGACCGGAGTCTGACGAGGCGCCATGGCTTGCTAAGATGCGGGGTTGAAGCAGATCTAGAGGATTTCGGGAGCAAGAAGGAGGAGAGCGAGAAAGGGGATCTGGGACAAATGACTGGTGAAGGCAAAGAAGGTAAGCCTAGCCCGGGGCCGCCATTTTGTCAAGTCATGCGGTTGCCGAGGCGTCGTGGGGAAGCAGGGACGCCCACGTCCAATCAACCGCCAGTGGCGCCCAAGGCCGCAGGCTATTGGGGCCCGCGGCGCTTCGCACTTGCCCCTTCGCTTCTCTGCTAAGCCAAGTCCAGGCGCACCTTGGGCCTGGGGGCTACTGTCGGTGTTCTGGGAACGGGGGTACCCAGACTTGCCTGCCTGCGGCCTGCGGCGTGGCTCAAGGAGTGGCCCAGTACAGCCCACCTTCGTCAACATAATCTCAAGACCCTCGCGAGGGGCGAAGCCTCGCGGGGCGGACGACGGGAAGCTTCCTCAGGTGCAGCCTCGTCAGGCTGGCTCGTGAGGAGGCGGAGAGATCAAGGCGGGGTACCTCACGAGGTGCCCATGACGCAAGCCATGACGACCGAAGCCAGGCGGGCGCCAGGCGGGCGCCAGCCTGCGCAGAGTCCTCGTTTCCTCTTTGGTGCAAAGGGGGCAAGCGCAGGCAAGGGTATCAAGTAAAGGAAACCATTTCGGTGCAACAAGACCAAGACTGGCAGAACGGCAGGATGGAGGTCGTCGTGGAGCCCAGGAAGGCGTCATCGTTAGAATCTTTGGCAGGCGAGGACCAACTTTAGTCAGGATAAGTGTACTAGATGTTCCCCTTCAAAATGGCCAATTGTTGGCGCCCTTCCCGCTCAATATTTGGGAAGAGGACCAGGGCCTCGCTCTATAAATAGGGCTAGCCACCATAGTATAGAGGCATCTGAAGGTCGACAAAGCGAACCTTAGCCAGAACCACCAACACAAGAACTCCTCCCCTCGCGAGGCAGTTCTTCCTTTGTATTGTTCATCATCAGCCCCGGAGGCAATCTACCACACCACAAACTAGAGTAGGGTATTACACCACAATGGTGGCCCGAACTAGTATAAACCTCGCATCCCTTGTTCTTCGTGTAGTCTAGATCCTTTGCGAGGCGACGAGACGTGAGTTGGTAGGGGGAGGGATCTCCGCACGCACCCCAGAGTTCAAACCTTAAGGGTCTGAAAGAACCCGAAATCCAACAAGTGTTTTGTGATATTTAAAGGCTATGGTTCGAATACGACTAGGAAGCCGGACCAAAAGGGTTAACGGCTATGATTCGAATACGACCAAGCCCCCAAGTGGTTTGTGATATTTAATGGCTATGGTTCGAATACGACCAGGAAGCCGGACCAAAAGGGTTAACGGCTATGGTTTGAATACGACCAAGCTCAAGTCATCAAAGCGTTTGATGGCTATGATTCGAATACGATCAGGAAGCTGAACCAAGAGGGTTAATGGCTATGATTCTAATATGACCTAGCCCCCAAGTGATCAAAGCATTTAACGGCTATGATCCGAATACAATCAGGAAGCCGGACCAAGAGGGTTAATGGCTATGATTCGAATACGACCAAGCCCCCAAGTGATCAAAGCATTTAACGGCTATGATTCAAATACAATCACGAAGCCGAACCAAGAAGTTTAATGGCTATAATTCGAATACGACCAAGCCCCCAAGTGATCAAAGCGTTTAACGGCTATGATTCAAATATGATCAGGAAGCCGGACCAAGAGGGTTAACGGCTATGATTCGAATATGATCAAGCCCCCTAGTGATCTTGAAATGATGATGAAGAAGACTCATTATTGAAGATTAAAATGGCATAGGCCCTGCTTTATGAGGGATGCCGGCTTTATTATAATCATCATAATATATACATTGTCAAAATATGTACATCATAAGTGTCGATGGCTCAAGTGTAGTAAGGCCGAAGATGAGCAATATTCCACGGTCGGCGGGTCTCCTCCTCCGACTTGCGTGAGTCCTTGTGCTCTCGAATATTGATAAGGTAGTATGACCCATTGTTCAAGTTCTTGCTGACCACAAAGGGTCCTTCCCAAGGTGGGGATAACTTGTGCATATCGGTTTGATCCTGGATGAGCCGGAGCACCAAATCACCTTCTTGAAAGGTTCTGGACTTAACCCGGCGGCTGTGATAACGATGCAGATCTTGTTGGTAAATCGCCAAGTGAGCCGCCGCAAGGTCACGCTTCTCATCTAACAAGTCAAGTGCATCCTGGCGTGCTTGTTCATTATCAGCTTCAATGTAAACCGCCACACGGGGTGAGTCGTGACAGATGTCACTAGGGAGAACCGCCTCTGCTCCGTAAACCATGAAGAAAGGCGTGTAACCCGTACATCTGTTGGGTGTGGTATTGATACTCCATAGTACTGAAGGTAGCTCCTCCACCCAACAACCCGACGTCCGTTGCAAAGGAAACATAAGCCAGGGCTTGATGTCTCTCAAAATTTCTTGATTGGCTCTTTCAGCTTGACCATTGGACTGGGGGTGAGCTACTGACGACACGTCAAGTCGAATATGCTCACGTTGACAAAACTCTTTCATAGCACCTTTAGACAGATTAGTGCCATTATCATTTATGATGCTGTGGGGAAAGCCAAAGAGAAAAATCACCTTTTTAATGAATTGAACTGCCGTTACCGCGTCACACTTACTGACCGGCTCTGCTTCAACCCACTTTGTGAATTTGTCAACATCCACCAAGAGGTGGGTCTTTTTATCCTTGGACCTTTCAAAAGGCCCAACCATATCGAGCCCCCAGACTGCAAATGGCCAAGTAATTGGAATCATCCTCAATTCTTGAGCCAGCACGTGAGCTCGCCGTGAAAATTTCTGACAACCATCACATTTACTGACCAAATCCTCCGCATCAGCATGAGCCGTTATCCAATAAAATCCATGACGAAAGGCTTTGGCCACAAGGGACTTTGAACCGGCATGATGACCACAATCTCCTTCATGAATCTCACGAAGAATCTCATAGCCCTCTTCAGGAGAGACACAACGCTGAAACGCCCCAGTGACACTACGACGGTGTAACTCGCCATTGGAAATTGTCATTGACTTAGACCGCCGAGTTATCTGTTTGGCCAAAGTTTCATCCTCAGGTAACTCGCCTCGGATCATATAAGCCAAATATGGTACTGTCCAATCTGGGATAGCATGAAGAGCCTCCACCAACTGTGCCTCCGGGTCAGGAACATCCAGATCTTCCTTTGTAGGCAATTTGACAAAAGGGTTATGCAGAATATCCAAGAAAGTGTTAGGTGGCACCGGCTTACGTTGAGACCCCAACCGGCTTAAGGCATCAACCGCCTCATTTTTCCCGCGATCGATGTGTTCCACTTGATAACCCTTGAAGTGACCAGCAATAGCATCAACTTCGCGGTGATAAGCCACAATGAGTGTATCCTTAGAATCCCATGTGCCTGAGACTTGTTGAGCCACCAAGTCTGAGTCGCCGAAACATCTCACCCGGCTTAAGTTCATCTTCTTAGCCATCCGAAGACCATGGAGCAAGGCTTCGTACTCAGCTGCATTGTTAGTACATGGAAACATCAACCTTAGAACATAACAAAACTTGTCACCTCAAGGGGAAGCTATGACAACTCCATCCCCCGAACCCTCCAATTGTCTGGACCCATCAAAGTGAATAGTCCAATATGTGCTATCTGGCTTCTCTTCAGGCATCTGCAGTTCTGTCCAGTCGTTGATGAAACCCGCCCTGTGGCTTCTCTGTTTTGAATAATATCCCCTAAGGGAGCAGAACTGACCACAGTGATGGGATGACCCAGAAAATATTGCTTAAGCTTCCGGCTGGCTTAGATTCAATAAGCACTCCAATGATATAGTAAATCGGCCATTGAACCGGATATTGCTTTCCTGCTTCCTTCTGTTCCACCACAATAGCTACGCTGACAGCCCGACCATTAGCAGCCACATATAACAACAATGGCTCCTTATCGATGGGAGCAGCAATGACTAGCAGCTCAACTAGCTGTTTCTTCAAGGCTTCAAACGCGTCATTAGCAGCATCACTCCAGACAAATTTATCTGTTTTCTTCATCATATGGTACATCGGTATGGCCTTCTCACCCAACCGGCTTATGTACCGGCTTAAGGCAGCAATATGACCCGCTAGACGTTGCACATTATTGATACACGCCGGCTTTGCTAGGGAGGTAATGGCCTTGACCTTCTTCGGGTTAGCCTCAATGCCTCTGTTAGAAACCAGAAAACCCAAAAGCTTGCCTCCTGGCACACCAAAAACACACTTGGTCGGGTTAAGCATCATCTTGTAGAGGTCAAAGGTCTCCTTCAAATCATCTATCAAGGTTTCCTTCTCTTTGGATTTCACCACAATATCATCCACATAAGCAAGAACATTGAGCCCCATCTGACTGTGGAGACAGTTCTGCACACACCGTTAGTAAGTCGCCTCGGGCACTCTTAAGCCCAAAGGGCATACACATATAGCAGAAGGCTCCAAAGGGAGTGATGAAAGCTATCTTATCGTGGTCCTTAACTACCATCTTGATCTGATGATAACCAGAATAAGCATCCAAAAAACTCAACCGCTCACAACCCACTGTAGCATCAATGATTTGATAAATATGAGGGAGAGCAAAAGGATCAGTCGGACAAGCCTTATTTAAGTCTATGTAGTCCACACACATACGCCAAGTGCCACTCTTCTTAAGCACCAGCACCGGGTTAGCCAACCACTCAGGATGAAAGACCTCAACAATGAACCCAGCCGCCAAGAGCTAGGCCACTTCTTCACCAATGGCCTTACGCCTCTCCTCATTGAAGCGACGAAGGAATTGCTTGACCGGCTTAAACTTCGGATCAATCTTAAGAGTGTGCTCAGCGAGCTCCCTCGGTACACCTGGCATGTCAAAAGGTTTCCATGCAAAGATGTCTCGGTTCTCACGGATGAACTCGATGAGCGCGCTTTCCTATTTTGGATCCAAGTTAGCATTGATACTGAACTGCTTGGATGAGTCGACAGGAAGAAAATCAACCAGTTTGGTGTCATCGGCCGACTTAAACTTCAGCACCGGATCATGCTCTGTAGTTGGGTTTTTCAAAGACGTCATATCCGCCGGATCAACATTGTCTTTGTAAAAATTCAACTCCTCCGTTGCACAGACAGACTCAGCATAAGCAGCATCACCTTCTTCACACTCCAAAGCTAATTTCTTGCTTCCATGCACCGTGATGGTTCCCTTATAACCTGACATCTTGAGCTGCAAGTAAACATAACAAGGTTGTGCCATGAACTTAGCATAAGCCGGTCGTCCAAACAGAGCATGGTATGGGCTTCTGATCTTGACCACTTCAAATGTTAACTTCTCGGCCCTAGAATCATGCTCATCACCAAATGCCACCTCCAGCTCAATCTTGCCTACAGGGTATGCCGACTTACCAGGCACTTCTCCATGGAAAACAGTATTAGATGGCTTAAGATTTTTATCGGTTAACCCCATGCGACGGAAGGTTTAATAGTAAAGGATATTAATGTTGCTTCCTCCATCCATGAGTACCTTAGTGAATTTGTATCCACCAACCTGAGGCGCCACCACCAAAGCTAAGTGACCCGGATTATCAACCCGGGGCGGGTGATCCTCTCAGCTCCACATAATGGGCTGCTCAGACCATCACAAGTATTGGGGAACTGCCGGTTCAACGGTGTTTACAGCCCTCTTATGAAGCTTCTGGTCCCGCTTGCATAGACTCGTGGTGAAAACGTGATACTACCCTCTACTCAACTGCTTCGGTTGAGTTTGATATCCAGATTGTTGTTGCTACTGACTCCCTTGACTGGATTGTTTATTATAACTGCTCTGATTACCTTGATTATAACCACCCTGATTACCTTGATTATAACCACCCTGATTACTTTGATGGTGTTGGTGGCCCTAGAAACTGGAATTAGAACCGCCACCTCCGTAGCCCGGGCCATGAGAACCGCCGCCACCAGAACCTAAGCCGCCGCCCGGCCATGATTGTTGTGAAACGAGTTAGAATTTTTGAAAGCCCTCATAATTGAACAATCCTTCCAAAGGTGAGTAGCTGGTTTCTCCTACGTGCCATGCTTTGGACATGGCTCATTCAGCAACTGCTCAAGAGTAGGACCTGATCCACTGGTCTGAGGAGGCGGCCTCCCCTTACAATGCTGATTATTGCTTTGTGCATTGGTGTTAGCCACAAACTCTGAGTTACCATCAGCCTTGCGTTTATCGTTGCCCCCCTGATTCGCCAGGTTATGCTGCGGACCCTTGGCGTTGTCACTCTTCTTTCCCTTTCCTGTCTTTTCATCATCAGACTCAGGGTCCTTGGTACTATCAGAGTCGACATATTTGATTAGAGCCGCCATCAGCTACCCCATATCAAAACAATCGTGCTTGAGTCGCCCCAGCTTCTGCTTAAGAGGCAAAAACGGCAATTTTTCTCCAACATTAAGACTGCAGAGCCGACATTCATGTTATCGGATGAATGTATGATAGCTTTGACCCATCGCACCCAATGGGTCATTGATTCCCCCTCTTCTTCGGCGCAAGTAGCCAAGTCCACAATTGACATGGGCTGTTTGCAGGTGTCTTTAAAGTTCTGAATAAACTGGGCCTTTAGCTCTGCCCATGACCCGATGGAATTAGCCGGCAACCCTTATAACCAAGTACGGGTCGTTCCATCCGGCATCATGGTGAAGTACTTAGCACACGCGGTGTTACTGACCTCCAACAGTTCCATGGCCATCTCATAACTTTCAATCCACGCCTTAGGGGGTAAGTCGGCTGTGTAATTAGGCACCTTACAAGGTCCTTTGAAATCCTTGGGAAAATGTTAATTATGCAGATCTGGCACCAAACAGGGTACGCTTGTAGATCTAGAGGTCATGCCTGCCTCTACCGAAGTCGTTGGATAAACCAGAAGGGGCTGGTGAGCCGCCCGCTGAGCCGCCTGCTCGGCCTCTTGACGTACTCTTTCCTGATCGACCAAGTTATGAGCTCCATCACGCGTCGGGTCATGCCCACCGGCTGGTTAGGGCGCTAGGCATTGCTTGAAACGGCCGGTGAGTCCATGTGCATGCTTTAACTCCAACTTGGGCGACGGGTCGAGTGAATCCTATCTCGACTGTAAGAATATGCCTCCTGCTGCACCAATGATGTCTGAAGAAGCTCTCTAGCCTTTCATGTTTCAACCACTGCTGGAGAGTCGCCATCCACTGGGAGAGCCGCCAATCGCGCTGCCGCAGCAATCATGTTTTCCAAAGGATTGGAATAAGGACCCGGTGGTGTTGGGACATGTTGAGGCGAAGCACTGTTCAGACGAGGGGGTTCCATCACGTGTGGCTGAACCGGCGTTCCAACTCCAGGTGCTGCAGCCCGGTTTATCTCCTACGGGTTACTGGTCCCCACTCCAGGCGTGCGAAAGAGGTTTCTTGCCTCGTAAACCGGAGGTAGATGAGACTGGTGCCTCCTCCTCATGATTTCATTTGAAGCGTTCTGACCCACCGTAAGCCGAAAATCCTCTGACTGAATCTGCTGGGCTTGAGCATCCAGGGCAGCTCGTTCCACGGCCATCTTGACGTCCTCTGCTGCCAGGTTCTCCTTGGCTTGCGCTACCTCATCACGCAACTTTGCAATTTCCGCGCTATGCTGAGCTTGATTTGACGGGTTAACTTATGCCGTTAACAAGGTTGTTAGTCTATCCAACAACTACGTCAACACCTGAGTCGGTGGGCGTACAGGGCCTCCTGCTCCGGTAGCTATCACCGCTGCTGACCCGGAAGTCATCGCTGTCGTGGTTGAAGAATTTTTCCCAGGCTGCGTACCAGCCATGAATATTGCAACCCGGTTCGGTGGTTCATAAGGGTCCGAAATACTGTTGCCATCAGAATAGCCCCCAAGCCCGCCGTCTTGCAGTTGATACAAATAAGTAGTCTCGCCTGTGGACGACTCACGGTCAGAATAGATGGTCGTCTCATCACCAGATATTGACCCTTCATCAAATTCCGCTCCATGGATGAATCCCATGAAGGCACGCTTCACGGCGGGCTGAGCACGGGCGGGTCTCGCACACTGAGTCGTCTCGATGATGTCGGTGCAGATGTCCGGCTTAGGTCCCGGCTCGCCGATCTTGCCGATCAACACATGAATTCCGCCGAAGGGGGCCCGGTACCCGTACTCAATTGAGCTGGCCTCGGGACGCTAGCCTGCATCGTTGATGTAGAGCTTGCCGCGACGACTCTTGGTCATCCGGCCCACAGTGTATCCCTTGAGCCCTTCGAAGTTGTCCTTTAAGAACTCAAAACCACCATGCGCTGGCCCCGCGGTGGGCGCCAACTGTCATGCAATAGTCACGGCAGACGTCCTAGCGAAAGGACTTAGTCGTGGAGCCATCACAACAAGGTTAGCTTAAAGGGGTTAAACGAGACAAAGGACATAGGAGTTTATACTGGTTTGGTACCTTGCGGTGAAGGTAAAGGCCTAATCCAGTTTGAAGTGGTATTGCTTATGTCTCGATTACCAGGGGCGAATCCGCTTGACCTAACTTTCGATCTATTGTCTCTTGCCCTGAACCGCCGCCGGGTCATCCCTTTATATACACAGGTTGATGCCCAGCGGCTCATGGAGTCCCGGCCGGCTCATAGACAACGTGTCCGACTCGGTAACTACCTATACATGCCTTATAATACAAGTTTTACATATATGGCGGTTTACTCCTACAGGCCTTAAGTCGCCCTTGGGCCTTGGGCCCTTGCCTGTGAACCGCCATCTTCAGTATCCTTCGTGGGTTTCATATCATGAATCGCCTTAGGTATAACCCGGCCCCTCCTGGGTGGGTCATACCTAATAGTTATATCCCCAACAACGTGGGAGAGTACAGGTATGACCTGACCACCATTGGGAGTAGGGTGGGGCGATGAGGCCTACACGGCGGCATAGTCGGCCACGGGAGGTAGATGTAGGCGCTGCAGCCAACGATGGTTTTGGTGGCTGGAGCAAGAGCAACTAGACCAGAGATTGAAGAAGCAAGATCGTCGTTGGATGTTAATCCAACGACTATAGATGTCAGAATAATTTGTTGACTTTTTTGTTTTAGACCATAAAATCATTTTGTTCACTAAACGGACAACACCTTGGGCAAGCTTCATCTAGTGGGCCAACAAAGTCAGCTTCGAAAGTTGTGGCGGAATGCAGCCCATATATTTAGGTTTTACAGCCCATTTCATTTTGTTTGCCAATACATCTATTTCCTGGACTTTGACTCGAAAAGTAATCTATTTCCTAGGCTGGGTAAAAATAATAATGTTGATTTACTATTTATGATAATTTATAGTGCATTTGATTATTTATTCGAATACACCTATTTACTGGGCTGGGTGAAAAATAATATTTCCTACATGCAGCCCATTTATCATTTCTGATAATTTACAAGCCATTTACTTTTTGTAGAAATGGACCCATTTTCTGCGATGGGTGAAAAAACAATGATGGTTTACACTAAGTATTTCGTATAAAAAATAATATTAAGATAGGGATATTATAAAAAAATTAAGTTGGGTATATATAAAATGAACCGAGTTGTACATTTTATTAAAAGAAACATAGGCTAGGTTGCGCTTATTTTAGAATCTTGTGTACAACTATCGGCCATTTGCATTGCTGATGTTCAACTAAAAAGCCTTTAGTGGTAGAGTACAACTTTACATGGCTACTCAGCCCACATTCAACGGCATCTGAAAATTCCCAAACAAGGCTTTTGTACAACTTTTTGAAGTCGCTGAGCTCAATTAATAACTTAAGAAAAAAGTTAGAGTAGAGTGGAACCCACTTAAAAGTTGTCACAAGCGAAGAAATAATTCAACGGTCCCACTTGTGTGTGTGTATGTGTGTGTGTGTGAGAGAGAGAGAGAGAGACTCGTCGATCGATGCTCGTAAATACATCTTTCAGCCATATGCATTGCTGATGCTCTGTAAAAACTTATATAGTTGACACAATCATATAAAACATCATAGCATAGTGAACTTGCATACAAAAATTTCATGCAGGCGGCACAATTAGGGTGGAAGCAGTGGATCCCTACGGGTAGGGCTATGTTGAAACCAATGAACTCATACATAACCGTTCATCTTCTTTATCAATGACGGGGAAATATCTTGAATGTTGTGCAAAGAAAACAGATAGACAACACAATAAGTTCTGCTAGCACATTAAGTTGACGTACACCCCTTTCTAAAAAATGTTCAGGTACAAAAATTGAACAGGTCACAATCAAATGTACTGGCACATCAGTGCTTCACACCGATAGCTCAGATTTAGCTTGTATTTGAGAAGATTCAGTTGTTACCTCAAATTAGAGCACATCCAGGCAGCCAGCCCTGCCTCTTCTCCTGAAGAAGCAGTTGCCTCCGCCACGTGATGGAGTAGGCCATGTCCCATCCATCATCCCGAGCAACACGGGAAAAGTCTGACATTGACTCTTGTAATGGACGTCGTCAATGAACCCTGACACCAGCGACGGTGGCGGGACTTCGATTGATGGATTAACCACTTCTTCAATATGCACGAACACTCGATATAGGTACATCCCTAACATGGTCCATGGCGGCCTTGGGGCGATGAATAGTACAACCCCGATTCCAGCACCTGTATCTCAACACCAATCACCTTCAGTATGGTGGACAACTTCTTCATCTATGCCATAACCGTCAGAGCCCAGCTGTCTGGAGGAACAAACATACTTACGAGCTCACCTCCAAGGCTGTTGATAAGCCCATTCATGGACTTGTTGTTCCAAGCACATCGAGGCATGCCGTGAAAGGCAAGCTTTGTTAAAAACTCAAGCTTAGAGGGCACCGATCCCCATCATGGGTGCCAGCGATCAAAGCTCACCAGCGCGCCATCGCAAAACAAACGCTGGGAAGATTTGAACACACGACTGTAGTCAAAAGTTGTCCGGAACCTGATGAAGAAATCGGTCGGTGGCAGACAGACTTCGATGAGCAAATCACTTATTTGCATGACATGTGCAATTCTAAGGTCTTTGACAAGGTCGTCCGGCGTAACGGGAGGTCGGTCGCCGTTGATGGTTACCATCAGCACTTTGCCAGCAAACTGGTCATCAAGCGCCGCCATGCCACTGTTGAGCGATAGCACCCAGCGCTCGAAGGCAGAACGTACCTCACGATCTCTCGCTCGAAGATCCGCGTTCTACAATGACATGATAGTGCGCTTGAGTACAAGGAGTACAGAAGGGGGGTTTGGGGGAACTGGAGTAGGAATCGAGATTCCAGAGGTGGGGGAGATCGGGGATGAAAAGGTAGCATGAATTTCGAACACGAGCCAATATGCTCTCGGCGTGCAAGCGCACGAAAACACCTATGGCGCTGACATGTCTGCCTAAGAGTCCTTTTTCTTTCTTTTTTGAGCGCCTGGCCTGAGAGTCATAATTGACCTATTTGGCATTGTGTTACTAGTCGGCCCATATTCAATGACACCTCACTGGCCCAAACAAGTGTACATCATCGAAAAGTTATTGAGCTCAAATTATATAACTTGCAAAAAGGAGACATACTCTGAACACTAGAGAATGGTGATGCCCTCATTTAGCCCACCAGCAGTTCGAGATAATAAACAGCTCGAAACAACGATATATACAACATTCAAACACTGACTAGTGACTACTACTGACATAAACAGCAAGACATGATAGTTCACAAGAAGTCTTGCTACACCACCAAAACGCACCCATCTGCAGTGCTCAGACTCTCGTCATCCAAACAAGAATGACATTCTAAATAGAGGCAACTATTACATACTAAGAGTGACATAGACGAGGATGACCAAATGACAAGGAGTATGCATAACAAAATAGAGAACTACCCATCCAGAACAAGCAGCAAAGACAACAAGTCATTCGATCCAACACCATCATAATTTATAGCCCCGCTTCAGCCACCAGTGATTCAGAGACACCAGAACTCTGCCCTTTAGATGCAACAACCAAATTACCTATCAACCTGAAAGCTTTGAACCACATCATTGCCTGTCGGACTTAAGACATCCAAGGATCAAAGTTAATCTAGATGCCTTTGTCATTCTCACCTTCTTTTGGCTGCAGGCTGTATCATTGACAATCAGGGGAGTCTGCTCCCGAAGTCCTAGGGCTCGCCGTGTAGACACAGTTTTCCCTAGCAAACAGAGCCTCTCTGTCATCAAGGTCCTTGCCAACAGTGATCTCCTGGTTAATCCGATAATCGAGTTCAAGAAACAGAGAGTGTGAACCAAGGTTGTTTACCCGCCTCCAACTCAAAAATCCCAAAGGCCCCAGCAAGCTGGTATCCTGCTCATAGATGTAACACTCATTGTTCGGATACTCACGTATTTCACGGTGCTTCTACATAGTGGTTTTTTTGCAATATAACTCTTCTGGCTCATGTGTGGGAATGATCATCAGTCTTTTGCCATCGTCTGATCGAGCGAGGAACCAATTGTGCTTCCCTGTTTTTGGCAAAGGTGGTGTGATTACAAAGGGCAGTAACTGTAGGGACACTACATCATATCAAAAAGGACATGCATTCTTAATGTAAGATTAGCTTTGTTCAGAGTATGAGTAGGATAATGCAAGAAACATCATTGATCTGTCCCTGTTGGAACTAAGAATAAAATATAGGGAAATGTATATTGGGTTCGAAAATATAGAAGTGCCATGCATGGTTATACTCATGTTATCTCACAATCAATTCTTCACAGGAAACTACCATGTCATGCATGTTATGTAATCATGTCCTGTCCTCACAAAAAAATTCTTCAAAGAAACTAACAGACCATGCATTGTTATATACTCATGTTCTATGGGCAAAATTCTTGTGAGGATATTGTTCTAGCCATTAATTGTTGAAGGGCAGATATACGTATGTACACATGGTAAGCATTACATGATTTCCCTACTTCCATATGCACATTTACTTCCCTAATGTATGGTTAGATGAAACCAACAGTATGATGCATGTTTCTACATCATGAAAATGAGGAAACTAACATGGCTATTGATGCATACTCATATTTAGTAGAATATAGATTACTATAAAGTTAGGATAATATCCATATATTCCTAACCGTTGGATTATTCAAGGGTACAAATTGGCTATAATGACATGGTCACAATCGCATGAATTAAATCATTCCAAATATAGCTGATTTACAATGTCTCTAATACATTGCCATAGTTCTACTTAAATTCTGCTCAAACAGGGATATGCCAATCATCACAAAAATTTCAAACAGTGTCATGGCATTATCATTAACATTAGACGAAAACAAATTACACGCGCCGTCCCAGCAATATGTGGTGCCATCTGCTTTGTCGATCGCATAGATGATGCCATTGTGTTCAATAGCATCACAGAAGTGTGTATCAGCTTTGACGATCCACTACGAGGTGAGTTGTATCCAGCTAAAGAAGGCAGCAACGGAAAGATAGGCGAGTTCGCGGTCGAACAAAGCAATTAGCTTAAAGTCTGCGTAATCCACATATCGTGTGGGCACTTGACAGATTACAATCTTCTGCAAAACAAGGTGTGTCCAACTGACGACGTAATCTAGATGACTTGGACCGTGATGTAAAACCCTATATAATCCAACGTAGGAAGGATAATCTCATGGGAGGTGTGGAAGATCATGAGCACCAACTTTTTCTGGTCTTCTCTGACGGCAGCCCTCCAGTGGGAGTTCATGCCGACCTACTCCATACCTTCCAAAAAGTTTCGGGCGATGGTGAGGATCGAAGTCGAGGGGCATGATGTAGGGCGACCCACTACATACCTGCAAAGAAGTTTCGACTAATGGAGGTCTGATTGAAGTCAGGGGCATCATGTACGCCTCCGTATCATGGTGAGAAATTTGCAAGACAAGGTAGCAGGAAGAAGGGTGTCTTGAAAAGCTCAGGCCTCGCTTCGATGATGGCCGTGTGCATGTCCCCCGAGCATGCGGCCAGCCGCACGACACTTAAAATATCCATACACAAACAACAGAGGTCGAGGATGTCACTGGGGAGATTGCTCCAATCGGGGCTCATATGGATGTTGTGCGGTTCGCGTTCGACCATGGTGGAGTTTGGAAGGTGGTGTTTTGGGCGGCTTGATTTATGGAGCAGAAGGCTCTTGGTGCTGGAGTGGCTAGCGAGGGAATAGTGGTGCCAGGGGAGGCGAGGGTACGCGGGGGCAAAGTGAGATGCTGAAGAGTGACCTTAGGATCTCGGCAAGATGGAGATCGAGATGGATTGGTGCTAGGCAGGGAGAGGAAGACGAGGCGAGGCATGCTATACAATGGCGGTGACAGTGACTGCACAGTGCACAAGGTGAGGGGCTGACTTTGATAACTCGAACACACTGCCTCGACAAGTGTCACCTCGGGCGCAGGGTCTTGTCACTTCACTGTGAGGACCGGATGAATAATATTATGCCCGTCAAGTGTACCACAGGTTTACTACTAGTAGTAGTAACATACGGAGTAGTACTATATAGCGAACATAGTTCTCCCGTGCTAGCATGCCTCTGGGTTCACTTCATCCTCCAGGTAGCATCCATATTGTGAGCAGAACCAAATTCTCGTGCATGCGGAAGCGCGAAGAAGGGCTTTTTATTTTTTTAGGATAACTGCATATATTCCTTAACCAGAAAAGGTTGTGTCTCGCAGGCACGCACCAATATCAATCCAAACCAGCAACAACATGTTTTTTGTGTGGAAAGAGATGGATATGTTTCTATATCTATTCGTCCACCCAAGTGGGTTTTGCGTAGATCCCACCTGCCAGGAGGGGTGCTAAAATAAAAAGTAATCATAAAATGTGTTGCCACAGTGATTCAAAAGAGTGACCTCAACTAACTAGTGGCACATGTAGTGATATAAGGATGGGCACGTAAATGGATATGGACCACTCCTCAGTACACTACCCGCATATCCTTTTCGTTTTGCAGGTTGGTCTACCTAGCCATCTAATCAACTACATGCATGCCACTTCTTCCATTTACTTCTCCATAGGGAACCGATTTTCCTCGGCTTCTTCACCTCTCCTTCATTTGCATTCAAACCCCACTGGATTCACATCCTCCTTGAGTAATTCCAAAGCCCCTTTAAATAACCATCTTCTTCAGTTAGACTAGCCATCTTAATCCTAATTCTCCAAATCATAGCCCTCCGGTCCAGGGGTTCCAAATGACGAAAGAGATCCCTATGTACGTTTTTAGCATCAAACATGTCCTCGTCGAAGGCTCGCCGAGCATAGTTGCCATTGTCACCGACCACCCAAGGATTGTCCGGGAGTGGATCAACAATGTATCCAACTCCCTCCAAAAGGTGGAGATGAAGGTCATCGCTCTCCATGCAGAGTACATGGTGCATGCCATTGGGAAGATCCAACACGCCACCGTCCTTCAGTTGTGCCTCGAAGATGAAGTTTTTGTGTATCACATCATAAACGCTCCCTCCATACCAGGTGAGCTCCATGATTTCATGGATCGGGAGGACATATACTTTTGTGGGGCAGCCATCGAAGGGGACAAAGAGAAGCTAGCGCCGTACAACCTTGACTTGAAAAACATCACTGACCTACAAACCAGAATTCCTGTAGAGGGTTGTGATAAAAAAACACCATCGTTGTTTGACGTAGAAAATTCTGTGCTCGGAACAAATCTTGAGAAGGGTGACAGTCGGATTCAGAGCTCCGCAGACCCAAGAAAGGTTCAAACTCTGGGGCGTGTGCGAAGAACTCAACCTCTACAGCCAACCAATCCGTCTCCCCATGGCCTAGCTCGATGAACAAGGAAGGGAAAGGACTCGGCAGTTTACCTAGGTTTGGGCCACCTTGCGGTGTAAGACCCTACTCCTACTTTGTGGTGGATTCGCCTCACGAGGGGCTGGGGATGAACTAGTACAAGGGGAGAACAACCTTGCGAGGTCCGCTCTGGTGAGGGAATGAGTCGACCCCTTCTTCGGTGGTGGCTAACCTATATTTATAGTGGCCTTGGTCCTCTTCCCTAAAACGTAGGCGGGAAGGGATCCCACAATGGCCAATTTGAAAGGGGACAAGTAGTACATCTTATCCTCACGAAAGGTGGTCTTCGCCTGTAAATCTTCTGGTCATGATGATGTGGTGGGCTCGGTGATGACATCCTTCCTGCCATCCTGGCGGTCCTAGTCTTGTTGCACGGGAATGGAAATCTTTGCCTGATTCCTCGAGACCCCATGCCCGTGCTTACCTCCTTAGCACCAAAGAAGAAACTGGCTCCTCTGCGCTCACCGGCGTCTGCCTGGCCTTGGTCGTCATGGCTCGCATCACTGGAACCTCATGAGGTTGGGCACCTACATAGAAATCTCCGTTCCTCGGGAGCGGCCTGGGGTGGTCGCTCCCTCGGTAGGTCTTGGCGTCATCTGCCTCGCGAGGCTTGACCCCTCGTGAGGGTCTTATCTTGTTTGTGTTGTGGATGGGCCAAACCAGGCCATCGACAGAGCCATGCTGTGGGCTGCAGGCAGGCAAGTCTTGGTACCCAGGTCCCAAAATGCCGACAGTAGCCCCCGGGCCCAAGGCACGCTCGGACTTGGTTTCGAGGCGAAGCCAAAGGGCAAGGGCGAAGCACCACGGGCCCCAATCACCCGTGAGCCAGGTTGACGCGTGGTGCTCGATGGGACGTGGGCGTCTCCACTTCCCCATGCTGCCTCGGCAACTGCCCAACTTGACAACTGCCTGGCACACGCAGCCCAGCCATCATTGTCCCGTTGCATGCTTGGCTTCTGCTTCCTTTCCACCCCACGAACTCGCATCTTCTTCACCAGATCCCACACCTGATCCAGTCCACCCTGCCGCCATGGCTCCCAGGAAGAAGGGCAAGACCCCCGTGGCCGTGGAGCCCTCGTCGAGGCTAGAGCTAGCGCTGGGGCGATCCACGGTGATCAACCGGGAGGGGCTGGACAAGGTCCAGCTCGCCGTTACCGCTGATTCCAATGAGTGGAAGGCAACGCAAGGTCTGGCCTGCCTCCCGGACCTTGGCTGATATGGAAGCCACCAAAATCCCTCTTCATCTACATGCTCTTTTTGCCGGTCTGCTGCCTTCTTTCTCTAATTTCTTCAACGTCATGCTCTCACACTACTAGATCCATGCACTGCATCTGGATCCCGGATCCATCATCCTCCTCTCCGCCTTCGCCTTCTTGTGCGAGGCCTTTGTGGGCATTGCCCCGTCCGTGGCCTTGATCCGCCATTTCTTCTCGCTGCACTTGGTCAATGGCAGGCAACGCTCGGGGTGTGTGTCGCTTCAGGCGGTGGCAGCGACCGCTGGCTCTGGCATTGACTTCACGCTCCACCCAGATACGAGGGGGTTCCGGAAGGAGTGGGTGTATGTGGACGCCACCGTGTTCCGCCCTTGGTCCTCCTCCCATCTGTGTCGGCGGAACCGAGCTCCCGTTGGGGGCACGTGGAGCTTGCCGACCCACGGCTCGCTCTAGGGGTGGGCATAAAAACCAACAAACCTAAGACCGAACCGATTTCGAAACCGAAAAAACCAATTTTTTTGTTTTCTCACTGCTACATGAAATTTCGGTTTTCACATGTACTAACCTAATTTAATTTGACAGCTTCAGTTTTAAACCGATTACCGAAACAGAAATAGAAGTAGCACATAAATAGTAGCGCCCAGGTCGCTATGGACTTTCCACGTACGCGTGTGGCTGCACGCCAGTCAGGGACGACCCTGTTCGTCTCCTGGGCCGGCTATGTACGTGCAACCATCCAAGGCCCACTCTTGTATAGAATAGCTTCTCCCAGTCTTGCCAGTACGTGACTTCATTAGGATTTGTCCCACCTTGCTTAGCTAGACGAGACGAGGCAGTGAGCTTGGCTATTTAAGAAGGCAGGGTGCCACAGCTAAAGTGCACGCAGCTGGCTGACGAACACTGAAGCTATTTTTTGGTGTAAACTGAAAACCGAACCAAACTTATGGTTAACCGAATTTTCGGTTTCTGATTTTTTTGTGCATTTTTCGGTTAGTAACCTGACTAACCGATTTCTAGAAATAACCAAATAGTAGAAACCAAACTTTCACCCAATGTGATAGGAGACAACGCACAAGTCATCGAATACCTGCACAAATAATCAACAACTTGCACCCAATGCGATAAAGGGGTTGTCAATCCCTTCACGATCACTTGCAAAAGTTAGATCTGATAGAGATAGATAAACGGTAAAGTAAATATTTTTGGTTTTTTGGTTTATAGATTGGAAAGTAAAAGATTGCAAAATAGTAGATCGGAAACTAGTAAGATGTAAAAGAGATTCAGTATAATGGAAAAGAGACCCGGGGCCATAGGTTTCACTAGTGGCTTCTCTCAAGATAGCAAATATTACGGTGGGTGAACAAATTACTGCCGAGCAATTGATAGAAGAGTGTAAAGCTATGACAATATCTAGGGAAATGATCATGAACATAGGCATCACGTCTGTGTCAAGTAGACCGAAACGATTCTGCATCTACTACTATTACTTCACACATCGACCGCTATCCAGCATGCATCTAGAGTATTAAGTTCATAAAGAACGGAGTAACGCATTAAGTAAGATGACATGATGTAGAGGAATTAACTCAAGCAATATGATGAAAACCCCATCTTTTTGTCCTCGATGGCAACAATACAATACGTGCCTTGCTGCCCCTACTGTCACTGGGAAAGGACACCGCAAGATTAAACCCAAAGCTAAGCACTTCTCCCATTGCAAGAAAGATCAATCTAGTAGGCCAAACTAAACCAATAATTTGAAGAGACTTCCAATGATATCAAATCATGCATATAAGAATTCAAAGAAGAACCAAATAATATTCATAGATAATCTGATCATAAATCCAGAATTCATCGGATCTCGGCAAACACAATGCAAAAGAATATTAGATTGAATAGATCTCCAAGAACATCGAGGAGAACATGGTATTGAGAATCAAAGAGAGAGAAGAAGCCATCTAGCTAATGACTATGGACCAGAAGGTCTGTGGTAAACTACTCACTCTTCATCGGAGAGGTAATGGTGTCGATGTAGAAGCCCTCCATGATCGAATCCCCCTTCGACAGGACGCCAAAAAAGGCCCCTAGATGGGATCTCATGGGTACATAAGGTTGCGGTGGTGGAAAAGTGGTGTCGTGGCTCCCCTGGATGTTTTCAGGGTATAAGAGTATATATAGGCAAAGGAACTAGGTCACAGGAGCTACGAGGGGCCTACAAGGTAGGGGGCGCGCCCTACCCCCTGGGTGCGCCCTCTTGCCTCGTGGCCGCCTCGTTGTGCCTCCAACTTCATCTCCGAGTCTTCTGGTTTCCTTTCGGTCCAAGAAAGATCATCGCGAAGGTTTTATTCTGTTTGGTATTCCTCTTCTGCGAAACTCTAAAATAGGGGGAAAAACTGGCACTGGGCCCTCGATTAATAGGTTAGTCCCAAATAATATAAAATAGCATATAAATGCCTATTAAACATTCAAAACAGATAATATAATAGCATGGAACAATCAAAAATTATAGATACGTTCGAGACGTATCACAGCCCATCCCTTCTGGATCTTGGGGTATTCCGCAAGTGTAAGGGGCTCGGGAGACGTTGTGATCTCATCCCACGGACCCTAAAAAAGAAGAAGTGGATAGCCGTGGATGAGTAAGTACCTTTCCCTCCTTGGTTCTCGCATATCGCGTCCTCTTCTGACTTTTTCCCTCAGGATCCCTTCCATCGCGGGGGTGAGCCCATACTGAGCATGACCTCCGGAGGCCTCCGGTCCGGTTGTGACCCTAGGCCTCTCGAGACGGGCGGCGACTTGCGAGGTGGAGTCTACATACAAGCTGAGGCCGCCCCTAGGGGGCCACAGGCTTGCACTCCGATGTCCTTCTTCTGGAGCGGCCTCTGGGGCATGGAGGCTGTGCCGAGGGCTCCTCCGTTGGTCCTTGCTGGTGGCTGGGCGACCCGTGCGATGACTCCATCTTCAAGCAGCGGGGCTGGCCCGTCCCGTGCCTCGTCCCAGGCTTGGGGAGCGGTTGAAGGAGCTCCAGCCCCTAGTCCCCCACCGGAGACGGGTGACACATCGCGCGCTCCTCAGGCCGACCGGGCATGGAGGGAGGGATCGGCCTGGCGTTGGAGCTCGCATGCGGACGCAGTGCCGTCCATCATGACCTTCTTCGGGAAGTGACGAGCGCGCTGGTCCATCTTGAGATGGAGCTCACCGGTGTCGACGCGCGCCTCGAGGTGGAGGGCCTTCACCTGGCGCGCGAATGGCACCAGCTGAAAGTCACCATCAACCTTGGCCGCTTGTAGCACGAGCACGCCCGTGTGAAGGTAGAGGAGTCTCTTGCAGCATCGCGGGAGGCTCGCAATCATGCCTTGGAGGAGGCCCGAGCCGTGGACAACCGGCATGACGCGGCGGAGGCGCGCGAGAGGGAGCTCCAAGCCTCCAACGCCCTTCTCGAGTAGCAAGTTCAGGCGCGCATGGCGGCACTCGCCGCGCCGACAACCGGGCCACACACGAGCGAGGTGAGGCCCTGTATGCCCAACAACACACTGGCGCTGGAGGCGGTGGAGCTAAGCCTGGAGTGCGAGCGATTGGAGATGATGGAGCACCAAGTGGCCACACCGAGGATGCCCTTGCCTATCGGGAGGCGAGGATCCAGCGAGAGGTTGAACAGAAGGTGGCGGGGATCCGCGAGACCCTCGAATATTGATAGAAACTGGAGCTCCAAGAGGCTCGCTTCAAGCAGTGACGCGTCAAGCTATAGGGCAAGGCCGACGCCCTCGACGAGAAGCTAGCTGTGGCGGAGCATTGCGGGGAGGCCGCCGAGGCAGCTCGGGCTACCACTTAGGTCGAGCTGACTTCCCTTCATCAGCAGGTTGAAGGTTCATGGCCCTGGTGGAGAAATCCTTGGACGAGGCAAGCCGCCGTCGAACGCTGTAGCGTGAGCGCTCCTTGATGTTCGAGGACCTCAGGGTCAGGGCCGGTTGGCCCTAAGCAACATCTGCGACGAGAGCATCTCCCGCCCACATGAAGCCGATGACGCCGGCTACCTCAGCTTCTTCACCCAGGTCGTGGCTTGCCTCAAAGGCGGGGTCGTGAGGGCGCGCCAACTCGTCGGAGAGAAAAGTCGCGACCTTCTTGGGCGCATGTTCTCGCGTGTCTTCAGCCACCTTCTCAGCCTCGATCCCGACTTCGACTTCGATGCCACAATAGCCCCCATGCCGGAGTAACCCAAGGCGTCTTGGCGAACTGGGTGGATGACCTATGGACGACCTAATCGCAGAACTCGCCCTTGCCGATGATGTAGTTGCGCCCCCAACTGAAGTGGACGGAGCTGATGATGACAATGATGATAGCGATGCTGACGGTAGCGCGTCTTGCTAGGCCTGTATTTCCCTGTTTTACTGTCAAGACTTTGAACATGACCCCGCGGGGATGTGAAAGTATTTTTGGAAGAATATTTCCTGCGGCTTATTAAGTGATATCTGCACTCCCTGTTGTCGTCCTTCTTTTACTTTTCGTCCTCTCCTAACCCGAGAGTAGGGGTAACCGCCATTGCCATGCCTCGCCATGGTGCCTAGTTCAAGGGTCAGGAGGGGTCACCCATTGAGGGTCCCGGACGATGTGCGCTTGAGAGCGCCTCGCGAGGATCCAGAGAGGTATGCGCGCGAGCAAGGCCACGACTGTTGTGGCCTGGGCCCCAGGGCGCTTATAGCACTGGCGGGCGCACCATGCCCAGCCCCCGCTCGCATGGCGCGATGGGGCGAACCACGAGCGTTTGTCATCTCTCACAAAAACGGAAACCAAATGAAGGAAAATAGCTAGGAGAATGAAGAGCCAGGAACACCCCCCCCCCTTTTTCCAATAACAACGCAAAAGCTGCAAGTTTATCTCAAGGAACAGCAGATTCAGCTACAAGATAAGGCAAGGAAAAAGGCCGCGTTTGGCACCTGTGCTAGTCTTCTGGTCTTCTCCTGGCGCAGAGCATGGGGCCTCCACTGGGTGTGGGCATAGCCATTGGGGGCAGTGTCATCTGCCAGCGCGGAGCATGGGGCTTCCACTGGGACGTGGGCGGGAGCCCCCATGAGGCTTAGGGGAAGCGCTCAAGAGACTCTGGGGCGTGTATAGTCCCACTCATTATTATGTGAGAGTGTCACGAGCATAGACTTGAGGGGTGCTTCTTGTCCCCTCGGCGGGGACCTCGCCCCGTGCATGCCCCGACCACCATTGGGGCGTCCGGAAACCAGGACAGGACCAAGGGGTAAGGGGTACGCGAGCAGTGATCACGTGGTCGAAGGCCCTCGACCGGGGAAGGGCTCGCAAGCGCCTTCCCCGGCGGAGGACCCACTTCTGGATGGCACGTGCCACCATAGTGGTGGCGCCCTGCGCCTCGCGTGAGGGGAGCCCTGGCACCAGGCTCCTCCCCGCACGACCTCCCGGCATGCTCTGCCCGTTGGAGGCGGGGCCAATGTCCGAAGGTGCGCCACCATGGCGCGGTTTACTTGCAATCCAAGGTTAGCGCGACATATTCCAAAGGTATTGGTTATAACCGATGATTGTTTCTATCGAAGGCACCGGTGAGGCATTGGGTCGGCTCGTAAGATGCCCCGACCCCGCGTGTCCCGACGTCTGAGCTGATAAGGGGAACGCGCGCGGGCCTCTCCTTTGCTTGTACAACGGTCCCACCGATGGCAGCACAGAGGCACCAGGGGCCATCATCCTCAGGCCAGCCCCCGGTCCCTCCAGTCCGCTGCCCACCATCTACGATGCCTAGTCACGGCGACCAGGGGGTGGCCATTCACCACGGCTCCTGGAGGGGCTGCTGATCCCAATCGTATTATTGGGGGACGCATCTTGAGCCGGGCTGGCGGTGACACACACAAGATCACCACCACGAGACCCTCCGGAAGGACGAGCTCATACATCTACAACGTATCTATAATTTTTGATTGTTCCATGCATTATATTATCTGTTTTGGATGTTTCATATGCATTAATATTCTATTTTATATTATTTTTGGGACTAACCTATTAACCTAGAGCCCAGTGCTAGTTCCTGTTTTTTCTCGGTTTTTGAGTTTCACAAAAAAGGAATACCAAACGAGTCCAAACGGAATAAAACCTTCTTGATGATTTTTCTTGGACCAAAAGACAACCAGGAGACTTAGAGATGAAGTCGGAGGGGCCACGAGGTGGCCACAAGGATGGAGGGCGCGCCCAGGGGGTAGGGCACGCCCCCACCCTTGTTGGCCCCTCGTGCACCTCCTGACCTAATTCTTGCGCCTATATATTCACACATATCCCCAAACTAAGAAGGGCATCCACGAAAACACTCTTCCACTGCCGCAACCTTCTGTATCCGTGAGATCCCATCTAGGGACCTTTTCAGGCACCCTGTCGGAGGGGGATTCGATCATGGAGGGCTTCTACATCAACTCTATTGCCCTTTAGATGAAGCGTGAGTACTTTACCTCAGACCTACGGGTCCATAGCTAGTAGCTAGATGGCTTATTCTCTCTCTTTGATTCTAAATACCATGTTCTCCTTGATGTTTTGGAGATCTATTCGATGTAATACCTTTTTGCGGTGTGTTTGCCGAGATCCGATGAATTGTGGATTTACAATCAGCTTATCTATAAATATTATTTGAATCTTCTCTGAATTCTTATATGCATGATTTTATATCTTCATAATTCACTTCGAACTATCAGTTTGGTTTGGCCAACTAGATTGGTTTTTCTTGCAATGGAAGAAGTGCTTAGCTTTGGGTTCAATCTTGTGGTGTCCTTTCCCAGTGAAAGTAGGGGCAGCAAGGCACATATTGTATTGTTGCCATCGAGGATAAAAATATGGGGTTTTCATCATATTGCTTGATTTAATTCCTCTACACCATGTCATCTTGCTTAATGCGTTACTCTGTTCTTTATGAACTTAATACTCTAGATGCATGTTGGATAGCGGTCGATGTGTGGAGTAATAGTAGTAGATGCAGAATCATTTCGGTCTACTTGACATGGACGTGGTGCATATATTCATAATCATTGCCTTAGATATCATAATAACTTTGCACTTTTCTATCAATTGCTCGGCCGTAATTTGTTCACCCATCGTACTATTTACTATCTTGAGAGAAGCCTCTAGTCAAACCTATGGCCCCCAGGTCTATTTTCCATCATATAAGTTTCCGATCTACAATATTAGTTTCTGATCTACTATTTTGCAATCTTTTAGTTTCTGTTCTATAAACCAAAAATACCAAAAATATGTACTCTACCGTTTATCCATATCTATCAGATCTTACTTTTGCAAGTAACCATGAAGGGATTGACAACCCCTTTATTGTGTTGAGTGCAAGTTGTTTGATTGTTTGTGCAGGTATTCAGTGACTTGTGTGTTGTCTCCTACTGGATTGATACCTCGGTTCTCAAACTAATGGAAATACGTATCTCTAATTTGCTGCATCACCCTTTCCTCTTCAAGGGAAAAACCAACGCAAGCTCAAGAAGTAGCAGGCAGAAATTATGGCGCCGTTGTCCGGGAGATCTATGCCAAGTTAAGACATACCAAGTACCCATCACAAACTCTCATCTCTTGCATTACATTATTCACCATTCGCCTCTCGTTTTCCTCTCCCCCACTGCTAAAATGATTTTCGAAAAGATTTGCCTTTTCTTCGCCCCTCTTCCGTCGTCTTCTTTGCTTGCCTTTTGTGTTCTCGTGTGTTGAATTGCTTGTTTTGTCATGGTGGCTCAAGAGAATACCAAATTGTGTGACTTTTCCAACACCAATAGTAATGATTTTATTAGTACTCTGATTTCTCACGCTACTAATGCGGAATCTTGTGAAATTAATGCCGCTTTGCTGCATCTTGTTATGAAAGATCAATTTTCCGGCCTTCCTAGTGAAGATGTCGCATCCCATCTAAACAATTTCGTTGATTTGTGTGATATGCAAAAGAAAAAAGATGTGGATAACGATATTGTTAAATTGAAGCTATTTCCGTTCTCACTTCGAGATCGGGCTAAAACTTGGTTTTCATCTTTGCCTAAAAATAGTATTGATTCATGGAATAAGTGTAAATATGCTTTTATTTCCAAGTATTTTCCTACCGCTAAGATTATCTTCCTTAGGAACAATATTATGAATTTTAAGCAACTTGATCATGAACATGTTGCACAATCTTGGGATAGGATGAAATTGATGATACGAAATTGCCCTACTCATGGTTTGAATTTGTGGATGGTTATACAAAAATTTATGCCGGATTGAATTTTGCTTCTAGAAATCTTTTAGATTCGGCCGCGGGAGCTACTTTTATGGAAATTACTTTAGGAGAAGCTACTAAACTCCTAGATTATATTATGGTTAATTATTCCAATGGCATACCGAAAGATCTTCCACTAGTAAAAAGGTGCATGCAATTGAAGAGATTAATGTTTTGAGTGGAAAGATGGATGAGCTTATGAATTTTTTTCTAGAAAGGGTGCTCCTATTGATCCTAATGATATGCCTTTGTATACTTTGATTGAGAATAATATTGAATCTATGGATGTGAATTTTGTTGGTAGGAACAATTTTGGTAATAACGCGTATAGAGGTAATTTTAATCCTAGGCCATTCCCTAGTAATTCCTCTAATAATTATGGTAATTCCTACAACAATTCTTATGGAAATTATAATAAGATGCCCTCTAATTTTGATAATAGTGTTAAAGAATTTATGAGTTTGCAAAAGAATTTCAATGCTTTGATTGAAGAAAAATTGCTTAAGATTGATGATTTGGCTAGGAACGTGGATAGAATTTCTCTTGATGTTGATTCTTTGAAACTTATATCTATTCCACCCAAGCATGATATCAATTAGTCTCTCAAAGCTATGAGAATTTCCATTGATGAGTGCAAAGAAAGAACCACTAAGATGGGTGCTAAGCGAGATTGGTTTGTAAAAACGTGTTCTTCTAGTTTTCGTGAAAATAAAGATGAAGATCTTAAAGTGATTGATGTGACTCCTATTGAATATTTGTTTTCCAATATAAATCTTAATAAATATGGGACTGGATATGATTCAACTTTAGTTAAAAGTCGTCCCAATGATACGGAGTTTTTAGATCTTGATGCAAAAATTGATAAAAGTAGGATTGGAGAGGTCAAATCTTTAAGTAGCAATGAACCCACTATTTTGAATTTCAAGGAACTTAATTATGATAATTGTCCTTTAATAGATTGTATTTCCTTGTTACAATACATGTTGAATTCTCCTCATGCTTATAATCAAAACAAAGCTTTTACTAAATGTAACGTTGATGTTATGATGCAATCTTTTGAAAAAAAGATTGAATTGGAAGCTTCTATCCCTAGAAAACTTTATGATGAGTGGGAACCTACTATTAAAATTAAGATTAAAGATATGAGTGCCATGCTTTGTGTGATTTGGGTGCTAGTGTTTCCACGATTCAAAAACTTTATGTGATGTGTTAGGTTTCCATGAATTTGATGATTGTTCTTTAAATTTGCATCTTGCGGATTCCACTATTAAGAAACCTATGGGAATGATTAATGATGTTATTATTATTGCAAATAGGAATTATGTGCCCATATATTTCGTTGTTCTTGATATTGATTGCAATCCTACATGTCCTATTATTCTTGGTAGACCTTTCCTTAGAACGATTGGTGCAATTATTGATATGAAAGAAGGAAATATTAGATTTCAATTTTCATTAAAGAAGGGTATGGAATACTTTCCAAGAAAGAAAATTAAATTTCCTTATGAAACTATTATGAGAACCACTTATGGATTGCATACCAAAGATGAGAATACCTAGATCTATTCGTGCTTTATGCCTAGCTAAGGGCTTTAAACAATGGCGCTTGTTGGGAGGCAACCCAATTTTATTTTTATTTTTGCTTTTTAGGTTCAGTTTTGCAATAAATGATTCATCTAGCTTCTGGTTAGATGTGGTTTTATGTTTTAGTTATTGTTTGTGCCAAGTAAGACCTTTGGGAAAGCTTACGGTGATAGTTGATTTGATCTTGCTGAAAAACAGAAACTTTTGAACTCAGGAAAACAATTCTAATTTTTAACAGAAGCGTGATAAAATACTGATTCTTGTTGCACACAATTAACTAAAAAATTCTTAGGTTGTCCTAATTTTTCAGAATTTTTGGAGTTTCAGAAGTATTCTAAATATCCAGATTACTACAGATTGTTCTGTTTTTGACAGATTTTGTTTTCTTTGTGTTGTTTTCTTATTTTGATGAATCTATGGGTAGTATCGGGGGGTATGAACCATGGAAATGTTGGAATACAGTAGATATTACACCAATATAAATAAATAATGAGTTCACGACAGTACCAAAAGTGGTGATTTATTTTCTTATACTAATGGAGCTTATGAGATTTTCTGTTGAGTTTTGTGTTGTGAAGTTTTCAAGTTTTGGGTCAAGATTTGATGGACTATGGAATAAGGAGTGGCAAGAGCCTAATCTTGGGATGACCAAGGCACTCCAAGGTAATATTCAAGGGCAACCAAGAGCCTAAGCTTGGGGGTGCCCCGTAAGGCATCCCCTCTTTCATCTTCGTCTATCGGTAATTTTACTTGAGACTATATTTTTATTCACCACATGATATGTGTTTTGCTTGGAGCGTCTTGTATGATTCGAGTCTTTTCTTTTAGTTTGCCATAATCATCCTTGCTGTACACACCTTTGAGAGAGACACACATGAATCATGATTTATTAGAATACTCCACGTGCTTCACTTTATATCTTTTGAGCTAGGCAATTTTGCTCTAGTGCTTCACTTATATCTTTTTAGAGCACGGCGGTTGTTTTATTTTATAGAAATTGTTGAACTCTCATGCTTCGTTTATATTATTTTGAGAGTCTTTAAACAACATGGTAATTTGCTTTGGTTATAAATTTAGTATGATAGGCATCCAAGAGGGATATACTAAAAACTTCCATATAAAGTGCATTGAATACTATGAGAAGTTTGATTCCTTATGATTTTTTTGAGATATAAAGATGGTGATATAAGAGTCATGCTAGTGAGTAATTATGAATTTGAGAAATACTTGTGTTAAAGTTTGTCATTCCTGTAGCATGCACGTATGGTGAACCATTATGTGATGAAGTCGAAGCATGATTTATTGATTGATTGTCTTCCTTATGAGTGGCGGTCGGGGACGAGCGATGGTCTTTTCCTACCAATCAATCCCCCTAGGAGCATGCACGTAGCACTTCATTTTGATAACTAATAGATTTTTGCAATAAGTATGTGAGTTCTTTATGACTAATGTTGAGTTCATGGATTATACGCACTCTCACCCTCCCACCATTGCTAGCCTCTCTAGTACCGTACAACTTTCACCGGTACCATAAACCCACCATATACCTTCTTCAAAGCAGACACCATACCTACCTATTATGGAATTTCCATAGCCATTTCGAGATATATTGTTGTGCAACTTTCCACCGTTCCATTTATTATGACACGTTCCATCATTGTCATATTGCTTTGCATGATCATGTAGTTGACACCGTATTTGTGGCAAAGCCACCGTTCATAATTCTTTCATACATGTCACTCTTTATTCATTGCACATCCCGGTACACCACCGGAGGCATTAATATAGAGTCATATTTTGTTCTAAGTATCGATTTGTAATTCTTGAGTTGTAAGTAAAAAAAGTGTGATGATCTTCATTACTGGAGCATTGTCCCATGTGAGGAAAGGATGATGGATACTATGATTCCCTCACAAGTCGGCATGAGAGTCCGTACGAATAAAAAAAGAGGCCATGTCGGTGTACTAGAGTAGGGGTACCCTAGTATCCCGAACTTGTTGTAACGCCCGGATAATCTTGCTACAGTAATCCCACGCTAATCATGGCACGTCATCCCGATTACTGTTGCTTTCCTCGCAATAATTCGAAACCGTTCAAATTCAAAATTCAAATTGATGAAAACAATAAAAGTTTTCAAAATTTAAAATAAAATTGTTCGGTGGTTGACGAATATTACAAAGGTAATTATAGTGCAACAGACATATTTTTATAAAATGGCTAAATGGATTAAATGTTTTAAACAGAAAAGAAATAATAAAAGAAAATACAAA